>NC_056731.1:542286424-542586424 GCF_019279795.1 Protopterus annectens
ACCTAGGCCTGATCATTGCATATATGATGACACTGTTATGTTCTGCACCAGTAGTCACCCGTTCATTAATCAGATTCTGACCAACATTCAATTATTTACACTGTGAGGATGCATCCCAAAGTGCATGTGAACTAAGCTGTCTTTGTGGACTTCTTTAAGGCAAACTTACTGTAGTTGGCTGTTGTCCCAGAGAAGTTTAAGATCCCCTTCCCACACAGATCCAATAGGAAACACTGCGGCATTTGCATAGTTACTGTTCATACCTCTTTATGTGCATTGCATCATCTGTTCCCTCCTGATACAAATACTGTATCCAGTTCATGAAAAAACTCTTTAGAGGGAGTCTGGTATAAAACTGCATAACCAAAGCATATTAAAAAAAACTCCTCACCTTTTGGAATAAACTAAACATCCCATACTCTGAAACTAACTTTACAAAGAACCTAGCAACAGAATCATATCTACCAAGGTTAATTATGAACTGAAAATCACCACCTGTATCAAGAACAACCACAAATCCTTTTTCAACTGTGTCATAAACTGTAGGAATGATGTACAGCTTTCAGCAGAGTTGGCACTAAATATCAAATGCCTTCTTTCTAGGAGACGTAAGTTATCCAAGCATTGATAAGCGCATTTACACCTCTGAAAATAATTATGCTCGGTGTTTTCTAGACTTCACTAATGCCAGTGCACTTGTAGCAAATTATAAAACTAGCCACTAGAGGCTCTAATATCCTTGATCTGGTCTTTAACCTAGCCCTTGCCTGTACCCCTACCCCACATCTCCTCTCTCCTGGTTAAATGTGACCACAGATCGCTCATCATCACTGCCAGACCTAGTAGTCCCACCCCACAACCAAATGAGACAATTTTAGGTACTTCTCCGTGGCAAATGTATTTGAGCTTGTAGACGACCTGTGCAAAGTTCCCAATGGTGTCTTACAAACGGGCCTATCTGAGAGGACAAATAAAGTTGCTTGTGACTTTTACCTTAACAGTTGCATAAAAACGTCATTACTCATCTTCCCTAAATGTAACTGTAAATTCAGAAATAAACAGCTCTATAATAATAAACTGCAACTAAAGAAGGAAAATAATGAAAAGTTTTAAGTAATCCTGGTCTCCTACCTCAAGACTACACTGATGCATTCCAGCAAGTAACTTGAAAATGCTGCTAGAAAATGTAAAGCAAATTGTAAACTTGAGGTGGCTACATATTCCAGTGAAAACCAATCTTTCATCAGTTATGTCAGAAAATTATGAATTGATTTCCAGTAGTGCACTGAGCTCATCTATAATAATATCACCCATTATGACAGCAAATATATAGTTAATATATTAGCAGACAAATTAGTGCAAATTTTGCCCTTCCTACCCAGACTGTAGTCCCCAGTGTCTGAATATTTTGTTTTCCCTACATTTACCTTGAAACAAGTCTTAGAATCCTTGTCAAATTTTAAGAACAAAGTTTCCATGGGACTGAGCAACATACCAAGCTATATTCTCATCTGTGCATAGGTTCATAGGTTGGCACTAGGCTGTCGGCCCTAGGGCCTGTACAAGCCTAGCCATAACAATTCCCTGGCTATTTCTTCCCAAAGTATTTACTTCCCTGGACCCCTGTCTAGCATGGCGACTGACATGATCCCCAGGGTGAATTTCCTATCTCCCATCCAATCATCTAGGTTCCTTTTAAAGAAGGCCAAATAGGCGCTCTGCTTGAGATGTATGGGCAAGTCTGTTCCAGAGTCTGGGGAAGTCTCTGAGTCAGGAACCTATTCCTCCAGCATGTTTTGTTCATTGTGATGACAAGTTTAGATCCCTGGAGCGTGTGTCTCTTTGAGATTAGGATTTCTTTAAGTGTAGCATGTCCAACAGCTCTGGGTTTGGCAAGGCCTTGTATGTTAAGCAGAGATCACCTCTGAGTAGACGATATGCAACAGAGTATAGGTGGAGTTTTTTTAGTCGGTCAGCATAGGGCATTTGCTTTAGGCCTGTGATTCTTTTAGTGAGGTATTTCTGTGGCCTTTCCAGTTGTTGCAGATGTCTTGAGAGGTACATACCAAACGGGGCGTTGTATTCTATAATGGGTCTAATGAGGGTACAGTGGGACAATGACATCCTTTTTTCTGGATGAAAAGCCCTTAGTGATGAGGTGTGCCACATAGAAGGATTTCCTGACTGTTGTGCCGATATGGTTATCGAAGGTGAGACCACTGTCCAACTGTGTCCCTAAGTCTCTTATCACACTTTCGGTGTTTAGTGTACTGCCACCTATGTGGTAATTCACAGGTACATGTTTTTCCCCACAGGGGATAACTATACATTTCTTGGCATTGAGCTTGAGCCCATGGCTCTGGCACCAAACATCTGTTTCTGTAATGCCCTTTTGTAGAATATCCACATCATTTGGGGATTCAATAATGGCTCCCAGTTTGCAGTCATCTGCAAACTTTGTTAGCCAGAGTCCCTTAGTGTTAGCCTGTACTTCAGAGAAGTAGATGCCAAACAAGAGTGGTCCCAGGACTGAACCCTGAGGTACTCCACTTGTCACTTGTCTGGAGATGGATTTGGAGTCGGCTACTTTTACAGTGTGGTTTCTGTTAGAAAGCCAGCTGGCAGCCCATCGAGTGACGTAGGGATTAATGCCCAGCTTAGTAAGTTTATCTATGATTCCAGAGTGAGGGATGATGTCAAAGGCCTTGGCGAGGTCCAGATAGGCTGTGTGGATCACATTACCCTTGTCCAAGGCTCTGGAGACTGATTCGAAGACGTCATTCCGGTTCAGGAGACAAGATCAGCCCTTCACGAACCCAAACTGCATGGGGTCCAGTGTTTGAAGGTTGCCAATGTCTTTGTTTATAAGTTCCATGATAATACGTTCTATGGCCTTGCAGATCAGGGTCATCAGACTGATGGGGCTGTAGTTCCTGGGATCCAAGGTGGATCCCCCCTTGTGGAGTGGGATAATTGTAGCTGTGCACCACACAGGTGGCTCATAGTACACTCATAGTCTGCATTATCTGAGCCTATACTTAAACTGTTCATCCTAAGCATGTCTGCAAGTTTTTTTCCTGATACCTGGAAAATAGCCATTGTGACTTCTCTATACAAGGGTGGCCCCTCTACAGATCTGGGTAGTTATAGACCCATCAGCCATACTAGCCTTATATGCAAAGCCATGGAATAGAACCATTTATACAGAAACAGACAACTTGACTGATCTAGATCTCAGTCAGTCTGGTTTTAAGAGCAGGTTTTATCTCCTAAACCTAGTAAGCATTTTTGTAAAGGTTATAGGTGGTCATTCAATGCACACTGCTTATCTTGACCTGACCAAGGCATTTGACACCACCCCTCCTGCTGGTATTATTGAAAAATTAGACAAGCTTAATGTAAACCCATACATTGTCTGCTGGATTTATTATTTTCTGTCCAACAGATCCCAAGTTGTGCTAGTTCGTCTCTGAATGTAAAATTAAAACTATTGGGTGCCACATGGATCAGCTCTGGGACCTCTCCTGTTTGGCATTTGTTTTGAAGATATTAAAATCAGTATCCCAGACATATGGTTGCCAAGTTTGTTGATGACTGCAAACTGTGTACTGTTATCCACTCATCCACTGATGTAGAACAGCTTGAACAAGGACTGGAATATGCACATACATAATGTATCAGAAATGGTCTCAAAGTAAATAGAAAAAGTACAGTAATGTAGGGTTTATTTCCTTCCTACTTACATGTTAGAAATGGTATTCCTCTTCAGAGAGATTATGTCGTAAAAGACCTAGGAACTTATGTGAATAACACACTCTCATTCAATCATTGTGTTTCCAGCTTAGTAAGGAAATTCTTTTATTTGAACCAGTTCATTTCAAGGGGAATATCTTCAAGATCCAAAGAAGCCAACTTCCCTTATCAGACTCATCATTAAATACATTGCCCGCTTGGGTACATACAAATCAAAGCATATTGCTCAGCTGGGAAGGTCCCAAGGTTTTCTAACCAAGAAAATGAAAAGTTTTAAATACTGTAATTACCCCAGTAGATTAGGGCAACTCTAATGTTCAGTAGCTTACAGGTTGCTGAGAGGTGATCTGTCTCTCACATTTAGAGCCATGAAAGACCCAGTCCTACTTGACCACTTATTTTTCACAAAACCAGTGGCTCTACAAACACACATACTAAGAGCCTAAGCCTACATCAGTAAGTAAGCAAGCAAGACTGGCTGGAGGGATAGGTTTGTAACTCCACATATTCCTAGCCTGTGTAATAAGTTACCACTGCAGGTCAAAGTACTTCTTTGGCTACCTTTAAGAATAGTCTTTATGACTGGATGGACAGAGACAAGTTTACACCAGGATTTTCAACTATGGCCCTGCTGAATCCGGGAGGCGAGAAAAACTAAGTACTTTAAAAGGCATCTTATAGTCCCAGTGATTTCATGCTTAATGTGCTCCTATGTACATAAGAGCAAAAACACTGTACTATTTTGGGACATAGGTAGTGCAGTAGAAAATAAATTTAGTTCATATTTCTCCCTCCTTCCTCTCTAGTTTCCCTCCATTAGAAGAAAACAGCAATGGCCATTCCCTTCTATAAGGGAGGCTGCAACACTGACCCTGGCAATTGCAGACTGATAAGCCTCATCATTCTTCTCTGTTAAGTAATGAAGTACATCATTGTAGAGTTCATAAATAAATACATTGGCAACTCACAGTTCCTAAACCATAGCAAGTTTCCAATTGTGAAAGGAAGAAACTGCCCACTTAACCTGACTTACCAAAAAAAAAAAAAAAAAAAAGTCACTGAGGCATTGGATGAGGGCAAATTGGTACACACAGCATACCTAGACCTGATCAAGGGCTTTGATACCATTAACCCACTTGACATTATAGGTGGATTAGTAGTCAAGCTAAATGTAAACCTTTTGTAACTTGCCAGATGACCAGCTTTCTCAAATAAATGTAAATCTTTTCTAACTTGCCAAATAGCCAACTTTCTCAAATACATAACCCAGCAAATTAGGATGGGGCACGCACACTTTTAAAAATCTTGTTATTAATTGGGTTTTAGATCATTCAGTACTGGGTATTCGTAATTTAATTCTGTGATATCAGTGCGATTTCTGGGGTCTCTGGCTGGCCATGTTTGCAAATGATTGTACACCCCCAGTGTGAAAACAGAAACTGAGAAAAAGGAGTGCCGTTAATAATTTTTTTTTTTTTTTGGAGGTGGAGGTGGGGTAACATTCAGTTACTTGCTAGTAAATAGACTGTCTGGATGCAGGCAAAGAAGACATTTGGAAAACCTGAAAGAAAACCAACAGAAAAAGGTGAAGCGAAAATACTGACTGGGAAGGATTCTGTAGCTGTTAAGCAAAAACAGTTCAAGCTTCAGCATTCAAGAGTGGTTTCCAGTAATTTAGGGGAAAAAATAAATCAAATGTACTTGGAGGTGATTAAAATAAATGAAACATTGAAGGAATATATCAATTTAAACAACAAAAGGCTGGAACTAATAGAAGAAACTTTAGCTAACCATTCAGATGAACTGATAAAACTTCAAAAGTCAGAGGTTGACAGAAATAGCTGGCTGAATATGAGGTTTCTCAAGAAGAAATGTTTGAAAAAGTAGTAGCTAGATGATAGAGCGTTCAGAGAGAACCTATGATGTATTCATTTTATGAAAGCACAAAAAAGCAACTTGACTGATGTTCCACAGCAGAATTTATTAAATGAAAGGGCACATCAAGTGTATGCACCAAACCTGGCCATGAGAAAACAGCCAAGACCTTTATTAGTAAAGATGCAATCACATCAGCAGAAAGAGTTCCTCCTGACAAAATTGTGGCAGAAGGGCGAAGAATTAAAAGTTGGAAACAGCATAGCTTTTGTTGAAAATGATTATTCACTGTACATCAAGCAGAAGAGAAGCAAATTTATCCCAACAGTCAGGGAATTGCCGAGAGACAGCTGTCATCAAAGTGTTTTTTCATGGAGACTCAAAGTTATTTTTTATGCAGAACAAGCTGAGGAGAAAATAAACAAAAGTTTAGCCAACAAAAAGTGAGTCAGAAGCAGAAACTGACTCTATTTTTCATTCTTCGGACCGTTACGTTCTTAGAGAGACTTTCCCAGTGAAATCTTTTCCAATGTTACGAAGGAAAATGCTTTGAGAGAGAAAAAAAGCACAGGAGTTGACTAGAAGAATCAGCAGTACCTATGACTAGAACCAGAGTCAGGTGTTGGGAGACAAAATGAACAGGAAAAAGACCAGAAACACTGAAATTAGTGAATATATGGAAGACTGTAAAGCATAGTATCACATTTGTGATATGGTTTTTGCAAGAAAAAGTGGCTGATAAACATGACTTTTGTTGACTTTTTTAAACTTGTTTGGACTGTAAAACATATACCCCACTTTATATCATTACTAATGTTTATAAGGAGACTAAAAGGATGAAAACTAATTGTAAGTAAAACAGTTTTTGTTCTTTTTAGTATTTTTATAAAATGTTTCATGATATAAACTTCATGTTATATAAAGTAAAACAGTTTGTGTACAGCACAGTCAAGTGTATTTTAAATGTTGGAGGAGTCTTTTCAATGACTATTGTATGTGTTAAAGATATTAAAGTAAATAAGTAACTATTTTTAGTTGTAAGAAATATAGGTTTTACAGTATAAGGAGAAAAGGGCTGGACAAAAGCAAGTTTAATGTCCATTTGCTGTGATCTTTGGTGGGGGTGTAAAAGCACATTGATTATATTATATAAAGAATTAGGTCATTTTCTTTGTGTATTTTGCAGGAGTGAATGTCTAGATTGCTGACTTTGGCTTGAGATGGGGCTGGGTATTTTGTGGCATGTGGGCTTAAAGGGTAAGACAAAATTATGAACGCCATGGAAATGCTCAGCTTCTTAAGCTGCAAAGATATTAGCTTGTTTGTTTTCCACTGGCAAATGTTCAGTGGAGTCGAGATATCTTCAGCTGAGTATATTTCCATGGAGACAAGCTGTCTGCAGGTGCAATCAGTTAACATTGAGAATTCTGAGTATTTTTGCTGAAGGAAATGCAGAATTTAAAGGACCACGGTAAGCAGTTCGGTGATGGAATAAAATTTGAAATTATGGGAAGTGAATAAGAGGTGATAACTGTCGTGGCAGCCTTAGTACGTTAATGCGGTTAATGAAGCAGTGTGCATTTTAGTTTTATTTAAAGATGGCCAGTACACTTTTTCTTAGAGCTAAAAGCACACAAGCTGTTTTTCATAGAGATAAGTAAAGGACAGACTGCAATGAGTGTGAGAGCACAGGCTGTAGCATGCATTTTAGCAAGGGTAACCTTAATTTAAGGTTATATAATTCCTGTAGGTGCAACGATCAATTTGGGGCAGTTGTTCCCATCTGTAGGGGAGAAGAACATGTTTGAAGATGTACTTAGTTTTGTGTGTTTGTTCCAAATTAATAAGGGATGTGTGGACTCAGTGAACATGTTTCAGTAGCATGTTTGCTCAAGTTAAAAGCATTGGAAAGATAAGCTCTAAATGCAAGGTTTATATTTTACATACTTTTGTCTTAATTTTTCTGATTTTATAGGGAATGCATTTTTTTACTATTTTTTATATATTTTTGTATATATTTTTCCTTTTTGCAAATTTTGTCAGTTGAATTGACTCAGTGCTACACACTATGAATTTCTTTGAGGGTGGCTCCTTTTAGATGATGATTCATTTACTGGGGGCTTGGCAGTCATGTGTGTGTACTTCCAGCAGTGTTTATCTCATGAAGTTCATTTATTTTTGTGAACGAAAGTGCTTATCTCATATCGTTTTAAACATGTTTTTATTTTAAAAAGTTTCTAGATTAAAGTTCCTCTGGATTTTGCCTGCAGCAGTTTGTTTCCTTGGGCCTTTCATTTGTGTTTTAATAGGGGATGCACGCATTTTGTATTTATTTTTTTTGTCTGAGGATTTTAATTAAAAAAAGAAGTCTAAAAAATGTGTAACATATTCTCAAATGTAGATGACAAGCAACAACTATAGATTAACTTGCCAGACATTAGTATATGCGTGTAACATAAAAGCTGAAAATACACATTTTAAAAAACTGTCATATATTATAGGTGGGAGAAATAGCTTCTTATCATGATGGCTCTGCTGTGCCCATATTATCCTGGAATGTGAATGGCCTTATAGATAAAAAAGAAAGAGTATTGAATTATATTAAAAAATGCAGAGTACAAATAGCAATGCTGCAAGAGACACATTCAGAAAGAATTGAGCATGTGAATTTTTGACAGAGAGGAATTCATAATGGATATTCAACAGAATATCAGGGACAGAGGAAAATGAGAGTCATTATACTAATTGCTAGACGGGCTGCAATAGAGATAAATGAGGCTAAAAAATCAGAAATGGCAAATTTATGATGATAAAGGGCTATTGGCAAAGGAGGAAGATTACAATGGCATGTATTTAGTTTCCATCAAAAATGGCTATTGGGAGCTTAAGAAAAATTTGGGAAAAATAATCAGCTTTCTGCAGGGATTAATATTTATAGGTGGGGACTGGAATTTGATTTTCAATAGTGAGTATGTATTATGGGGACCTAGAAGGGACAATATAACAAAAGAGGGTAGATTTCTGAAGACATTTATGAAAATATTTGGTATGGAAGATGTGAATTTAGTATTAGGAGCACAGATGGAATTTACATATTATTCCCCAAGTGCAATAACTGGGCTAGACTAGATAGAAATTATATTTCACAGGAGCATGTGCATTTAATTGAATAAATGGCTGTAAGTAAGGAAATGATTTTTTTTAACTGGGATACAGGATCTGAATTGCCGAGCCGTAGTAAGGCTTTATTCAGTTTAATTCTGTTGGCTGCCAAAAAAGCAGTTATTAGAAAATGGAAATCAAAGTCTACTCGAACTGTATGTGAGGTGTTGAATATTATAAAAGAGGTAAATGAACTAGAAGAGGAGTGTTTCGAAAAGGAAGGAGCAAATTACATAGAAGTAAATGGAAATTGTGAGAACAATCCATGCATAATAATGTTCAGGAGGAGGAGTGAGGTTTTAGGGAAGACAGGAATTCGGCAATTCTTTTGTAATGTTGGACTGATGATAGTAGCAAAGAAAATATATGCAATGCATATGTTATTTAATGAAAAATGTTAAAATGGTTTGTTTTCTTTTCTGTTAATGTACAGGCAGTCCCCAAGTTACGGACATCCAACATGTGGACAATCCATAGATACGAATGGACTGCCGGAATTTCAGAAATAACACGAAAAAAATGAAAATCCTTAAAGTTGCCCAGATTTGTGTGTGTGTGAGATCGGGAGAGTGAGAACAGTGTGTGAGTGAATGCATGTATGAATGAGAAAGTGACTGCGTGTGTGTGTGTGTGTGTGTGTGTGTGTGTGTGTGTGTGTGTGTGTGTGTGTGTGTGTGTGTGTGTGTGTGTGTGTGTGTGTGTGTGTGTGTGTGTGTGTGTGTGTGTGTGTGTGTGTGTGTGAGAGAGTGTGAAGAGTGAGAGCGAGCAAATAATCCCCTGGCAGCAATTAAGAGTTGGGTGGTTGCGTAAGGGGAGGGGGTTAGTTATGGAATAGGTAAAGTAGGGTTATGTGTGTGTGTGTGTCAGAGGACTCGATATTCCACTCATCCCTATCAACCTCTTACAGCACGTAATCTGGACAAACCTATGCATGTCATTGCTGCCTCTGCAATTAATTTAAGGAAGATGTCATTTAAGGGCATTTGTTACTGATACAGGTCAGTCTTGGATATGTAGCTTCACATAGTATTTATAGCTTGACCACACATTCTACCGCCAGGACAAATTTCTTTATAGTTGTTAATCAAGATCTGGTAGAGTTTGCCCTTTTCTTCCACCCCTGGTTATGAATGGTTCATAATTTTAACAAAGACGGCCTCAGAGAAGATACCTTTGTTACAGATAATAGAGAGTACATCTGTATCTTCAAGATGCTCTGTTTGCAGGTTATTTTTTTCACCCAGTCGTCCTTGTTGTGCTGCATAGCTAAGAGAATGCAATGATTTTCCTTATTTGTTTGGTTGTCTCCTTGAATCTTCCTTATTAGACCTCTTCTGTAGTCTAGAGAGAAGTGATTGAGTGTGGAGTGGGAGTATCTACTTCTTCCTTTTGAGAACATTCTTTCAAAATGTTTATGACAGTCCAGTAACGAGGGACAGGCATTTTTTTTAACAAGAACTGCTGTGAAAAATGTTGCTAGAGCAAGCATCGTGTCTGATGATAGTTCATAATGTTAACTAACTTGAATTATTCAAGTTATCAATGTAAACATCTTTTATGTCATGATGATGTTTATGAGGGAAGGAGGAAGAATACATGTAATGGCCCATTCATTCCAGAAAGGTGGTAGAACATCATTGTAGATATCTACTGAGTCAATCAAAGTCAAATTGAAGATTTGAAAAAAAACTAAGTGAATGGAGGGTTAAGCAGAAGGGATGGCAAAAATAAAGGGCCGCTAAATAAATATCTCTGTTCAGTACCTACAAATAAAGATAGAAAAATAGCCCCTAGAGGAACCTGTTATAGGAAGGGGTGATTCTGGTCCATTTGCAAGCATAGGGAGTCTTAAATGAACTCCGGAAACTGAAGATGCACAAAGATTTGAGGTCAGATGGGATTCACTCTAGAACTGAACAGAGAAATTGTAAAGCAAATCATTTGATTTTTAAAAATGACAGGAATTTAAGTGTGTCCAGTTTGTGTAGAGTTGGAGAGAGTAAATACAGTTCTTTACACAACAGTAGTAGTGAGCCAGAAAGTATCATTCTGTCAGTTTGTTGTCACTTTTAAGGAAAATTATGAAATTGTTCTAACAGAAATAATTTTGCAATGCCTAAAAACATTGGTACACTGAATCTCAAGCAGCATGGATTGACAGCAGACCTCTCAACTGGTCCCTATTTTGGAGCAGTGTTCCTACTTCAGGCCTAATTTAAGATGTCCATTTTTTTTGGGGGGGGGGCATATCCCTATTTTTAGGCTGATTTATCCCTTGACACAATTTTCTGACTCTCCCTGATCATGTGAGTTTTGAAGCTGTCTGAACCACAAAAACCACACTACATGACCAAACATACTATAGTGGCAACAGTAATATGATGAAAGAAAGCAGACATCTTACAACTCCCTTTTTCTGAAGCAGAAATAAATGAACTTGAGTGATATAATTTTTATGATTCAGTTCATTAAAGTGCCCATATTTTACACTGTCTCTCTGATAATGTGCTTATGTTTTTCTGTCATTTTTTCATGCTCTGTTTATAAATATGTGGTTTTGAGAAGTATTCCACATTCCTACTGGAAGCAGGAAGAGTTGAATGCGGTTTGGTATTCAAATTTTTTGCTAATTAGATGTCCAGGTTTTTAGCTAGATTTTCCTATTTTACAAGAGTCTTTGTTCCTGTCTTTAGTGTCTGCAGGTTGAGCGGTATGATTGCCAGCAGGAACGACATGCCAGACAAATTAGTTTTTCACTTGGTTAGTATGGTGTTAGAGTAGAAAGTTGTGGTTGACATGTTCTTCTAAGAGATTAGTTAGACATGGACTTGTGGTATGGTGGCGTGCTGATACTCTTCTACAAATAGAGCTTCATGTTAAGTGACTATTGTAAGTTATAAAAGTGTAGGGTATCGCATATGAGCAGACAAAACAAGAAGGAAATTTTTCAAAATAGCTAAAAAGAGTAAACAGAAAGAAAGATAAAAAAGAATACAGAGAAAAGGTTTTAAACCATGGCCAAAATGGGTACAGAGCAAGAAGGTTAATTAAATATGCTAGAAAACAAGAAAGACAAAATCTATATTGAAATATGCAAAATAAGTTGGACTGCCAGATTATATAGCATATAATAATAGAATGGAAGAAATAGATAATACACTAAACATGTGGATATACTCGCTGCATTTCAGAAAGCAAGGGAAAAATGAAGGAAAAGATCACAGAACAGGAAGCAAAAAAAGTGAGAAATTCAGAAACCCTTAACCAAACTAGAAGACTGACCCAGAAGGGGAAACCACAGGTTTATGTCCCACCAGAGATGTCAGAAGGAGAGAAATGTATAGATCAACCGAAAACTGTTTTAGCAAGTGAGCAGATACATCTGCACACAGGACTGGCCCTGGTGCCCTAGGTGAAAGGGCTTCACAACATCCACACACACATACACACCCCGGTACCCTCATCCTTTTCTACCTACAACATCCAGATTAGTTTTTTTTCCTTTTTTTTTTTCACTATGTTTTAACTAGAAAATACTGCTCCAGTTAGCTATATAGGAAACGACTGCATTTATCTAGGGTTCTAGGCGGTCTGAGGTGCAGTTTACATTTTTGTAAACACAATTTTCATCCAGTGATAATCTAAACAAAAATCATGATTAATAGAAGAAATTAAGTCCTGCTTGTCAACTTTGTCTTTTCTCTGAATCCTTTTAATGCACCCTAACTGACAAAGACTACACTGTAATAACTGCAGTGGAAGTAACTTCATTAAACCAGGAGTTCTAGATGTTCTGTGGTGCATTTTACAGTTTTCTTACACAACCTTTTCATGCAGTGATGGCATGAGCAAAAATCATGATTAATGGAAGAAATTCAGTTTTGTTCTTCATCCATGGTTTCCCAGAATCATTTTAACACAACCTAACAGACCAAAACTACATTGTAATAACTAGATTAAGCTGGAGGTCTTATTTTTACATAGAAGGCATGGAATTATAAATGCTCCCAGGTGCATTTTAGTGATTTTTTTCCAGCCATTTAATTCAGTGAAGGCTTAAAAAAATCATCCATAAGGGAAAAAAATCAATCATACGTTTTTATTTAAGGATGTAATTAGTTGATGTTATGTGATCCTATCTCGCCTACATTCTGAATGATGGGTTCGGAGCCGATCCCTCGGCTCCGACTCGGCACGCTTATGCCAAAGAGCGAAGTCTCTTATTGGCTGAGCTTACTATATCCCAGGATGCACCACTACCAGTCCCCCAGATCTCGTTTGCCGCTTCCCTGCGAAGACGTGGTCTCGAGCTGGCTGGGCTGAGTAGTTTTTATTAACTAACTTTCTGTCAGTTTTTTGCTGTTTTTGCTACCAAAAGCTGTTTTAACAGCTATCGCTAACTTTGTGTACGTTTTGGATTGAAAAATTGTTGTGTGTGATTGGGTTGAGTTTGTTTTCGGCCCCCCTCCATCCAGGGCCTTTCCGGACTGTCAACCTTCAATACAGGGTCTCTAGTAATACCTTAGTTAGTTTAGAGTTCCCTATACTTTGTTCAGGAGTGTTATATTAAGCTATTACTGTAAGCATAGCTTTATTATCAGTGAAATTTAGTTTGTTTACTCTTCTGTGTAAGCGACTTGAATTGTATAACATCATGTCTCAAACCCCTAGGCCTTCGGGCTTTAAAAAATGTTCGAAATGTGGGTTTAAAATGTCTATCACAGACGATCATTCGCTCTGTGTATATTGTCTCGGGGCAAAGCACTTACAGGAGTCATGTAGTGTATGTCATGCCTTTTCCTCAAGGGTCCTCCAGGAGAGGAAAAATAAATTGATTCTTAAGGGGTTAGTCAAACCCTCCTTTGAAGAAGCCTTGGCATCCTCTCCGGCTCCGGCCAAAAAGAAAAGGGCTTCGGTTCCGACCAGTCCGTCGGATCCGACTGCCAAGAAACTTAGGCAGGCCTCTCCTTCGGCTCCAAAGACTTCGGAGCCGAGGTTGGAACGGTCTGCCTCGATGCCACCAGTATCGACTCCTATGGCTTCGGAGCCGATGGCTGGGGCATCGAGAGGCGGGTCACCTTCGTCGGCTCCGCTGCTCTCGGAGCCGACAAGGGTCGCCCGCTCAGACACTTCCTCCTCGGCGCCGAAGTCTACCTCGGCACCGATGGAATCTGCTGTGAGTATTCCCTCGGCGCCGATACTCATCGAGTCGCCTCGGAGCCGGTCCCCTAGCCCTTTGGGGCCGATGGAGAGGCCTTCTCGAACCCGTTCTGTTTCCTCTCGGTCTTCGAGGATGTCGGATTCTGATATCGACAGGGTGCTCCAAAGACTGTTCCAGTCCCCAGTCTTCCAAAAATTTGTTTCGGTTCCGACCCAGCTGGTTTCGGAGCCGATGACCTTGGCCCACCCCGTTGCCATTCCTCCTCCGACCGCTTCGGCTCCGTCGGAGCAGGTGCTGTTGGAGCCGGTGGAGATTTTAGGGTCGGCTCCGACCCTTACTCCAACCCGGGCCTTCGGGTCCGAGTTTAGTACGCGGACTTCTTCGGCTGGACCCGGGGGTGATGTTTCGGGACCTATGCTTCGGTTCCGAGCCTCCCCCTCGGTGCTTCGGCTGCGGGACTCCCGTCGGCTATCACGGCTCCGGAGTCCGGACACTCCCAGGATTCTGGGGGTCCGGCTTTCAGGGCCATGAGGAGTGCCTTGGCCAAGTCCTCTTCGGCCATCTCCCCGGTTTTACCAGCACCTTCCCTGGGCGTGGAGACTGGGTCTTTGGCAGTTCCCCTGTCCGTAACCAGCGGAGCCCCGAGGCCTGAGGTTACCCCAGTGGGGTTCCCTCCTCCTGAGGGTTCTTCGGAGTTATCTTCAGAGGAACCCCCAAGGAAGAGATCGTGCAAGAGGAAGCACGTGGACTCCCGAGTCTATTACATCGGACACTGATATGGATGATGCGGAGGGGTCCCCGAAGTCGTCCTCGGATGATGTCTCATTTGCGGACATCTTAGAGATCCTCAAACAACGAGGCGGCTGGATATCCAAACCCCCCTCTGCTGACGAATCAGTGCTCCTCAAGGCCTTTGGGGCTCAGCCCTCCGCCTCCTGGGTGTCTCCGCCCTTCGACGAGCTTCTGGATTTAGTTTGTCGAAGGGCGTGGGAACATCCAGATACTGTGGAACCAGTCCCTTCTCGTCCAAATAAATTCTTATCTGCTCCCCCCGAGAAGGAGTTCCTTACTAAAGGCGTGGCTGTAGATGCCATGGTGGTGGCATCTGCTACACAACAGGACGTGGCAGAGGCTTCAACGTCTATCCATCCTCCTAATAAGGAGTCTAGGAGTATGGATAGGTACGGGAAGCGCACCCTGACTTCAGCGGCCTTTACCTTAAGGTCTCTGAACTATTTGGCACATTTTACAAGGCTTCAGAGGGATCTGGTCAAGGAGTTGTCAGATTCCCTCTCGGGTAACCTACCTGAGCAGCTGGCCCAGTCGGTTAGCTCTCAGTTGGCTATCCTTACGTCAATTTCTAACTCGTCCATGAGGCTCATTTCCTATGCGGCCGAAGGCGGGTAGAGCGGCAGGCACAGGCGTGGCTCTACGTAGACAAGCCTGGCTCCGCTTGTGTCAGTTTGCGGAGGCCTTCAAGTCTTCCTTCGCCGACGCTCCCTTTGATGGGTCCTCATTGTTTGGACCCAAGGTGAAAGACACCCTTACCCGCTGTGAGCAAGAGGGAAAAACGTTATCTGCCGTAGGGGCCCGTTATTCCACTCCCTTTCGGCCTTACCCCAAGCCCAAAGGAGGGAAAATGTGGTTCGAAAATCTCGCAAGTTTTTCTCCCAACAGCAGGAAGATTCCCGTCCAGAGGCAGAGGGCGGGGAAATTTTTCAGGGAGACGCCGTCCCAGAGGCGGCAGAGGGCCCCGCAATTCTGGAGACCGCGAGTCCTTTCGTGGCTCTTCAGCCTCCCACACGACATGAGGGATTGCCCGGCTGTGCTGCTCGAGCCAGTCGGGTGTCGCTTTGCCAAGCACCTAGAAGCCTGGGAGTCAATCACTCAGGACAGATGGGTGCTTCGGATCATTGCCGGAGGTTACACCATCCCATTCAAAGACTCACCCCTCCGTCCAAGAGAATCCCGGACCCACCACCCAGTCAAAGGGAAATAGCAGCCGCAGAAGCTTTAAAGCTGCTAGAAAAGGAGTCATCCAACCGGTCCCCACAGACCAGATCGGATCAGGAAATTACAACAGGTTCTTTTTAGTGCCAAAAAAGACAGGGGACCTGAGACCAATATTGGATCTCAGCAGACTGAACCAATCCACGAAATCCAGATTCGAATGGTCACGTTACAATCCATTCTCCGTTGTTGGAGAAGGATGTTTGGATGTGCTCCATAGACCTCAAGGACGCCTATTATCACATACCGATACATCAGGCGTCCAGAAGGTATCTGCGCTTCAGCCTGGGAGTCAGTCATTACCAATTTTGTGCTCTGCCCTTTGGTCTCACCACAGCCCCCAGGGTGTTCACCAAGTGTTTGGCAGTAGTGACGGCTCACCTGAGAAGTCTTGGATTCCAAGTGTTTCCCTATCTCGACGACTGGCTCCTGACTGCCACCACCAGGCATCTACTAATGGACAACCTCAAAGCCACCATCTCCTGGGTGTTTCCCTAGGGATTACATTCAATTGGTCAAAGTCTGTCTTGCTGCCCTCTCAACGCATAAAGTTTATAGGGGCAGAGATAGACTCAAGATTGATGCGAGTCTTTCTTCCTGCCGAAAGGATCCGAATCTTACAGGGCCAAGTTCAAGCTCTGATCTCGAGATCCAAAGCCCCAGCCAGGATGGTCCTACAGGTTTTAGGCTCAATGTCTGCCACGGTTCTTTTAGTTCCTCTAGCAAGATTACACATGAGGATTCTTCAGTGGCTCTTGTCAACTCAATGGTCCTTTCAGGATCTTCCCCTCAATCATCACATCATGATTACGGAAATATGCAAAGGGACCTTCGCTGGTGGCTTCAGACATCCAACTTGGATCAGGGAAAGCCGTTTGTTCTCCCCCCAGTAGTTACCCTGACGACAGATGCCTCCCAGATAGGGTGGGGGGGGGGCATTGTCTGGGCAGGCTAGTTCAGGGCTCCTGGCTCCCGGACGAAGCTCTTCTCCACATCAACGTGTTGGAGATGAGGGCTGTACTTCTATCCCTACAGGCCTTACACAAGTTTCTTCCACAAGGCATCATCGCCATCCACACAGACAACATGTCGGTGGTTTGGTATCTGAACAAACAAGGAGGGACCAGATCGTATCCCCTTTGCAGAGAGGCCATGAGAGTGTGGGAATGGGCTGTAGCTACCAACCGCTTCTTGGTAGCGACCCACATCCCGGGAAAATCAAATGTATTGGCGGACAAATTAAGCAGGACAATTCTTTCTCCTCACGAATGGTCTCTAAACCGCACAGTAGCAGCTCAGGTTTTCAAGAGATGGGGACGCCGTGCTGCGACCTATTTGCAACGCCACAAAACACCAAGTGCCAGAAGTTCTTCTCCTTGATTCCACATCAGGAAGTACCAGCCATGGATGCTCTAGCACAACCTTGGCCAACAGGGCTACTTTATGCCTTTCCTCCAATTCCACTCCTTCCAAAAGTTATTCAAAGAGAATCTCAACTGGGGTCTTCAATGATTCTGATTGCCCCATACTGGCCTCGTCAGATATGGTTTCCTTACCTGAAAAAGCATGCAGTGGACGATCCGTGGACCTTGGACCTGATCCCGGATTTGCTAATCCATCAGTCGGGACATTGGCATCAGTCCCTTCAATCTCTAAAATTGACAGCTTGGCTTCTCCACTTCCAACCTTAGTTAGAAGGCACACACTAGACCCGGAAGTTGTTCACATTTTATCTTGCCCACAAACCCACCACTAACAAATTGTACCTCAGTAAGTGGAAGAGGTTTGCTATCTGGGCTCAACTCAAGGGCTTAGACCCTATCACTGCTCCTGTCCCAGAGGTTTTGAAATTCTTAACATCCCTGTTTAATCAGGGATCTTCTGTCTCAACTATTAAAGTCCAACTAGCTGCTATCTCGAAATTCCATGAATCCACGGATCCTCCTTTGATGAGCAGCAGACTATGTAAAACGTTCATTAAAGGTGCCAGTCTGTTAAGACCACCAGTTTTTCATCCTGCACCTCCGTGGGATCTTGATTTGGTGCCGTGCATTAACATCTCCCCTTTTGAACCGGCTGCTACATGCAATTAAAATATCTGGCTTGGAAGACAGCATTCTTAGTGGCTATTACCTCTGCAAGGAGAGTCTCAGAGCTTCATGCCCTGTCGATTAAACCACCGCACTTGATTTTCCACAAGGATAGAGTATCACTTAGGCCTAATCCATCCTTTGTCCCCAAAGTCTGTTCTAGTTTCTGTCTTCAACAATCTCTAGAGCTACCAGTTTTCTTTCCAAAATTCTCTAATGAAGCAGAATATACTCTCCATAAATTGGATGTTCACAGACAATTACGCTTCTATTTAGACAGGACTCGACAACCGTAAGTCAGACCAGTTGTTTGTGTCCTTCTCAGATAATAAATTGGGCCAGACCATTACAAAAGCTACAATCTCAAAATGGATCAGAGATTGCATAACTCAGGCCTATTCTTCTTCGAATAAACATCTTACATCATCTATCAAAGCTCATTCTACCAGAGCTATGGCTACTTCTATAGCCTTTCATTCCAAGCTCGCTATTTCGGAAATTTGTGCTGCGGCTACTTGGTCCAACCCGCACACTTTCATTTCCCATTACAAATTGGATGTGGCATCTAAAGGACGAGCATCATTTGGTTCCACGGTACTCAGGAGTGTTTTCCAGTGAGCCACCCAGGATTCAGGTGCTAGGGACGCTGTCCCATCATTCAGAATGTAGGCGAGATAGGATCACATAACATCTTTTAGTTATGTACTCACCATAACTTCAGATGTTTGGGATCCATCTCGCCTACATTCCTGATACCCACCCTCCTTCCCCCTGCCTTGCAGATCAGAAGAGATTGAACGGTTTTGAGTTCAACTGTTTTTATCTTGTTCCATCTGACGATGTTATATAAGCAGGGTATGCGTGTGTGCATGTATGCGGTCAAACTAGATCTGGGGGACTGGTAGTGGTGCATCCTGGGATATAGTAAGCTCAGCCAATAAGAGACTTCGCTCTTTGGCATAAGCGTGCCGAGTCGGAGCCGAGGGATCGGCTCCGAACCCATCATTCAGAATGTAGGCGAGATGGATCCCAAACATCTGAAGTTATGGTGAGTACATAACTAAAAGTTTTCAAAGATTAATGCTCAACATTAACCAAATAGCAGTACACAGTAAACACAGAAGACAAATGCATGTGTATTCTTTTTGAGGTTCATATAACTTCACCTGTCCAAAGGACATTTGGCTCCACTCTAAATACAGTCATTATCTGTTAACTTTGCAAAATTTCTGGACTGTATCTAATTATACACCACATGTAACATTTATTTGAGCAAGTTGCTATATTGCCTTTGTACCATCATTTTAGTGATCTGTATTTAAGCTTGTAACAGAATTCTGTGTGTTCTTTAAAATGCCTTATGTAAAACTTATCTTATATGTAAATACTTTACGGACAAGTTTTTTATATTGTGTACTGCTTTTTGCCTGGAGCTTTTCTTTTCGGGTATCTGCTGAAAACGGGCTCCTAGCCCAGTCAGACTTTTCCCAGTTAACAAAGATAAATAAAAAATAAATAAATAAATGTGGTGATACATAAATCTTATCAGGAAATAGCCTCCCTACACCACCTTAAAAAATATAGCCACTTTCTGTGTATCCTGATCTGATGTTAAATTATGATTAAAATTAATGGACATATGGTCAAAATCATGCATTTCAAATTGCTGTAGATATGTGTGCTTGTGTGTGTGTATACATATATTTACATACACACACATCATGCCTACTCACCCCCCTTCCTACAAAAAAACACCTTCTTTGTACCCATCTAATGTCAGACTTGTACAAGTCTGAGAAAAAAATAAAACATATTTGCTTCAGTCATACATAAATGGAACACTTCTTTACCCTGTATCAAAAGATAGGCACTTGTATATGTATCTGATTGCTTGAGTGTGAGGCATATGAAAAAAAAAAATACTGTAATGTTTCCAACTTGTTACTTTTAGATGGTACACTGCTCCTGTAAAAATTTAGTTGACCTCATACCACTCAACCTGGCAACATCAAAAATCTGTGCAAAGGCCCATGAAAAATAGGTACAAATCTTTATGCTGATTAACATAAAGATTGCATACATAATTATGTAACCCCGCTGTGGGATACCAACTTTCAAACGCAAACTTGAAGATCAGACAACCAAAATGTGCCCCCCCCCGGCCGTGTAGTAAATGGTAACCATTTTTTTAAGTGCATAGTAATGATGTTCACTGGGAAGGGAGAAGATGATGAACCTTAGGATTTTGTTTTTGGTGACTTGCAGTGTATGGGTTTTGTGGTAACAGCAGGGCATTTACTGGCAGGCAATATTCTAATCTTAGCAAAAGAATATTATAGTTTGCTAGGACCTCCAAAAGTCATTCTCCATGGCCTGCTGATTAGTGGTGTAGCTAGAGTTTGTGTCGCCCGGGGCTGTCTTTGAGTTTGCCACCCTTCCCCCTCACAAAATCATGGTCAAATGGGGCCCCTCCATAAACAGCCATCCCCCCAGCAGCAATTTAGGTGTCCCATTACTTGGCTGTTTCGCCTCATTTACCATAAACACTAATGTGTATACTGCTTTACCTCTACAATGATTATTTTATTTTACATTTTCATTTATACACAAACACTAATAGGCATCTGCTCAACAAAGCAATACAGTCTCACAATGAAAATAGACTTGGCATTAAAACTTCTCATACCTTGAAACTCACATTCATTGGAACAGCATTGAAACCCACATTCAAAGAAAATGCATCTGGTCAGTGGTGGATAAAGATTACTTTTGGGCTGTTTTCAAATCTTAGGCCCCTTGCACAAGAAACATACATGTGTTATTTGATACACCTTCCTGATTGTATTAAATTATATTCCTTGTGTAATACAGCACACTTGTTAGAGCTAGCTTTAGATTTAGTGTTTTGAACATTTTTCCAGTAAGCAATGAACCAGTAATGCAAAACTGCCCAATTCAGAACATTTCCATCATAAAAGTCTACTCAGACTTCTACAATCCACCTGTATCAGTAAATATGCACAATCTCTGCAGAAGTAAAAGTCATCAAAATAATTTCACATTAAAGAGATCTGTAACTAATGAAGAGGTTGGTGCTAGCAAACAACTTTATATTTAATTACTTCATTTACAAGTCAAGTGCCTGTTACCCTTGTGGAATAAATTGCCTATGATGCATTAAAAAAATGATAAGCTTGTAATATTGCAGTAGGGAATGGATGGCAAACTGAGAACAGGTTCATAGTTACTCAGTGCCTCCGCCAAAGAGGACATTCTCAGGACTGCATCATCCACCCCCTTTAAAAAGTACAGCACAGTATGGTGTCAGCAATACTGTGAGAGTAGAACCCACAGCCTTCTGCATTAAAAGCAAGGATTTTACCTATTATGCTACTAACAACAAACGCAAACAGACTTGGCATATGCAGCACTAAACTTCTCTCCCCCTGAATAACATATGCAGCCCAAGAAGTCTGAAAAAAGCCAAAATTTATTGGAGGGGAATGTCAAAGGCCCAGAATCAGGGACACATTTTAAACATTGCTTGTATAATCTTAGAAATGTTGCTAGAATAAAATGATGTGAAGTTGTTCTATTTCGCCGTTCATTCTTACAGATGGGGTCAGAGCCAATCCTCAGCTCCGAATCGGCCAACTACAAAGCTTGAGGCGAATTCCCTGTCCCATGATGCACCTTGAGTTACCGCAGATCTACTTTGCCGCTGCAACAGATCGGAGTTTCCTCACAGCTCTGGCCAGTATAATAATTTTTTGCTAAAAAAAAAATTCTCTTTTCAACTTTATAACTTTTAATATCTTGTTAAACTAGTATTAGCTTTAATTGTGATAGTTCCTGATAGTCCTTTTGGCCGTCGTTTATATAGGCCTTTAGTGTTTCCCTTCTCTTTCTTTGGTGTGCCTTTATATATATATTAGAATAGGTTTAGCAGTTTAGAAGTGTGTTTTAGCAAACATTTATAGGCTTTAGAGTGTGTTTATATATTTATAGTTAGTTCATATTTAACTGTATAGAGCCCATTTGTTTTTTTAAGGGCTGCTTACTATTTGAATTCTGTAGCGTTGTTTCAAGTTGATGAACATGTATGTGTGTGTGTGTGTGTGTGTGTGTGTGTGTGTGTATTTTTTGATAATACAAGTTTGCTTGTGTGCATTTAAATAATTTTCATGGATGCCCAGGATAAGGAGAAACAACCCAAGTCTGGGTTTAAAAAATGTCCAAAGTGTGGACAAAAGATGTCTGTGACTGATGGTCATGTTAATTGTGTTTATTGTTTGGTTGATTTGCACTTGCAAGAGAGTTGCTCCATCTGCCATTCCTTTAGTAGCCGTGTACTTCATGAAAGGAAAGGAAAGTTAATTGACAGAGGGCTATTACAATCATCCTTTCAAGAAGCTTTGGGCGACCATGATAAAGCTAGTCAGTCTCCCAAATCTTCAAAGTCCTGTAAGGCTTCATCATCGCATCCGATGAAATCATAAAAACCTTCGACGTCGGCTCCACAGCCTTCAGAGCAGAGTGTCTTATCTTTTCGGAGCCGATCCACAGTCCTGGAACTGGTCTCCGCAGTATTGAAGTCACCATTCCTCCAGTCGGTACCACCCTCTATCCATTTATCTCGGTCCTTGATAAGCCTATCCGATTTGGATGTGGATCGATTGGTGCAGAAGTTGTTACAGGCATCGACGTTTGCAAAATTTTTATCGGTTCTGACCCAAGTGGTTTCGGAACTGAAAACTGTTCCTCCTTCTACTTCTTTTCCTCCTCCAAGCCATACCAGTCTGTTGGAGCCGGAGGAGTTAGACCTTATGATTGTGGAGCCTTTGGAACTGATGCCTGCTCCAATGCCTTCAGTTCCGATTACTCAGACTTCCTCGGTGCCCATTGAGGAGTCTAGAGGTCGACACTCGCCGGTCGGGTCCAGGGAGGATAGTCGGGCTGACCTGTTGGTTCTGACTTTACCTCCTGGGCTTCAGCTCAGATGAGTTCAGCTCCTACCTCTGGATCCGAGCCCACTGTTCCGGTGCCAAGGGAATCATCTGTTTCTTCAGATCCAGTGGTTCCTTCTTACCGGAGCATAGGTGCTTTTGAGGCCATGAGGAGAGTAATATCCCCCAGCACAGCCACAACTTCAGGACCAACATCCTGTTCCCCAAAAGTGCTTGTGTCTACTACTGCCTCACAGATCCTTTGAAGCGTAGAGACCCTGAGCCTCAGGAATCCCCACTGGGTGGTCCCTGCTCTTCTGAGACCTCACCAGACGCTCCTACTGATGAGGTTCCCAGGAAGAGAATTTGCAAGAGGAAGCATCTAGACTCCCCGCAGGAGCCTCTCACATCTGACACTGACTTAGATGAATCAGAAGGGTCCCCATGGTCCCCCTCTGAAGATATCTCATTTGCAGATATATTGGAAATCCTTAAGCAGAGGGGTGGCTGGAAGCCCACCAACTCTACTGAAGATGAGTCGGTCCTCCTGAAAGCTTTTGGCTCTCAGCCCTCCACATCTTGGGTGTCTCCGCCTTTCAGTGAGCGTATGGAGCTGGTCTCACGAAGGGCATGGGAGTCTGTGGACACCATGGAGCCTGTTCCTAGGAGGCCCAGTACATGTATTTCTGCCCCTCATGATAAGACCTTTCTCACTAAGGGAGTGCCTGTTGATGCCATGGTGGTGGTGGCAGCTGCCAAAAAGGAGATGTCAGAAACGTCTTCCTGTATCCATCCTCCTAACAGAGACTCTAGGATCATGGATAGGTATGGGAAATGCATGTATAGTTCAGCGACTTTTGCCATGTGTTCACTGAACTACCTTACACATTTCACAAGACTGCAGAGAGACCTCCTAAAAGAGCTTGGAGATGCTCTGCGGGGTACGGTAGCTGAGGGAGCTTCAGACAAGGTTGCGTCCCAGCTTGCTACCCTTAACTCCATAGCAAACTCATCTACGCGCCTGATCTCATATGCAGCTGATGGAATGAGTAGGGCAACAGGTACAGGAATTGCTCTCAGGAGACACTCTTGGATGCGCTTATGTTCCTTTGCGGAACATTTTAAGTCATCCTTTGTCAGCACCCCTTTTGATGGCCCATCTCTTTTCGGGCCCAAAGTTAAGGAAACTTTGACCAGGTGTGAGCAAGAAGGAAAGACTCTGTCTGCCATCTGAGTCCGTTTTTCCACTCCTACTAGACCCTACCCAAAGGGGAGGAAAGATGTGGCTCCGAAAAGCCCAAGGAGCCATTCTGGACACGTGTGGTGAACCCCCCTCCAGGGGCAGAGGAGGGGGCAGTAATGGAAGACGCCGCCATCGTGGCAGAGGGGGTCCACAAAACCAGGGCGACAGAGACTAGTTCTTTGGAAAGCCCTACCAGCGCTCCTGAAAGAAGGCCCGACTGTCCTACTCCGTAGGCAGTCGGGGGTCGGTAATCTTTGTATCCAGACGCGTGGCTAAAAATAACAAACAACAACTGGGTACAAAGCATAGTTTCCAGAGGATATTTTATTCCCTTTGCCACTCTCCCCCTAAAATCCCAGCCATTCAACCCAGTTACAGGGAACAAGCAATAGTAGAGGTCTAAACGTTGTTAAGAAAAACAGTCGTCCAACCACTCCTAGCAGACCAGATAGGATCCGGAACTTACTCAAGATTCCTTTTAGTTCCAAAAAGACAGGGTACAAAGCATAGTTTCCAGAGGTTATTTTATTCCCTTCGCCACTCCCCCCCCTGTTGATAACAAAAATCCCGGATGTTCCACCCTATTACAGAGAACAAGCAACAGCAGAAATCTAAACGTTGCTAAGAAAAAGAGTCATCCAACCATTTCCAGCAGACCAGATAGGATCCGGAACTAACTTAAGATTCTTTTTAGTTCCAAAAAAGACAGGGGACTGGAGACCAATTTTGGACCTCAGCAGACTAAACAGATCTGTCAAGAAGGAGAAGTTCTGGATGGTCATGCTACAGTCGATACTTCCTTTCTTAGGAAAAGACAATTGTATGTGCTCGATAGATCTCCAAGATGTGTACTACCACATAAAAATGGCCAGACAATCCAGGGATCATCTGCACTTCTGGCTGGGAGCCAATCATTACCAATTTCAAGCCCTGCCCTTTGGTCTCAGTACAGCCCCCAGAGTGTTCACCAAATGTATGGCAGTGGTCACGGCTCACCTGAGGCGTTTGGGATTCCAGCTGTTTCCGTACTTAGATGATTGGCCCCTCACCGCCGCCACCATGCATCAGCTAATACAAGCCAGGGACACCACACTTACTCTTTGCAATCAACTGGGCATTATCATAAACTCAGGAAAAATCTGCCTTGTCGCCATCGCAACATATCGTTTTTATCAGAGCAGAACTGGACACCACCACTTTAAAACTTCCATCAGAAAGGATATCAGCACTTCGTCAGCAACTTCAGAATCTCCTATGCAGAGACAAAGTGCCAGCCTCAGAAGTGCTAAAGTTGTTGGGGATGATGGCAGCTGCAATAATAGTGATTCCGTTAGGTCGTATGCACATGTGGATTCTACAATGGCTTCTGTTTACGCAATGGTCTTATCAAGAGCTCCCAATGTCACATCTCATTATTCTAACAAACACATGCAAAAAGGATCTTCTGTGGTGGTTGACCTCTCTCCAAGTAACGATAGATCATCCTTTTATCCTACCTTCACCATTGGCCACGGTGAACACGGACCCTTCCCTGATCGGGGGGGGGGCTTTTTCAGGGAAGAACAGCCCAAACAAGGAGGAACCAGATCCTATCCCCTTTTTTGAGAGGCTCTAAGAGTATGGCAGTGGGCTACATCCACCCAGCGCTTTCTGATAGCAACGCACATCCTGGGGAAATCCAATGTGATTGCAGACAAACTGAGCAGGGCAATTTTGTTGCCTCACGAGTGGTCCCTCAAAAAAGAAATAGCAGGAAGAATATTCCGCAAATGGGGCCAGCCTTGCTGCGATCTTTTAGCATCCCCCATGAACACAAAATGCAGAAGCTACTTTGCCCTCATTCCCCCTTCGGGAGATTCCCCAAAGGATGCACTCATACACAATTGGCCTCCGGGTCTCCTTTATGCATTCCCACCAATTTCCCCTGATACCCAAAGCATTACAGAAAGCCAAAGTCCTGGGAAGGGCCATCATTCTAATAGCCCCTCATTGGCCTCATCAGATTTGGTTCCCCTTCCTTCGATCTCATCTGTTGGAAGAGCCTTAGATTCTGGACCCAGTTCCAGACCTTCTGATGCATTCGTCAGGGGCTCTTTATCCCTCCCTTCAGTCCCTAAAATTAACAGTAAATGAATTCCAGCAAAAAAAAAATCAAACAAAACAAATACGATACAGGAAATACAGAGGCAAAATTTAATGGCAGATTATATAAATGAGTAAGTGCTTTCACTTAGAATCTGTTAAAGTTGAAGAAATAATGACCTAATCCCCAGCTATCCACACAAGTTACTGTGACCTTCTGAGTACACCTCGGAGCAGGGCTGGTTTAAGTGGATCTCAGAGTCGAACCCACTACTAAGTTTTGTCAGCATCAGCTTATACAACCTTGGTGTGTGGGGGTCACAAGCCCCCAGAAGCTGCGAGCGTCTGGATGTTCTCTAATGCATTTTATGTTTATTTATTTATTTATTTATTTTACATTTGTTAACCAGGCTAGTCCAACTGGATACATGTCCATTTTCAGTGGAGGCCCGAGGAGAAAAGCTCCGCTAACTACTACATAACAGGTTAAGAATATACAAAATTATACAATAAAAAAAGAAAAACATTTGCTTTAAACCTTTTACAGGCTGTCTAGGTATTTGAGTACAATTAGAGGCATAGCAGGTGAATAGGTTTAGATACTTCACTAAGTTATGGTATTTCTACCTTCTTCATAAGTAGCAACATTTAGAATTTTTGTCTCTTAAAGAGGGGGAGTAACAGAAACATTTACGAGGTGGAATATGCTAGGGTTTGGAAGAAGAGGAGAGGGAGGTCGGATGAAAAGGATTGAGGGAAAATAAGAGACAGAAAGGTGGTTACCCTGGGTTATTGCAAGAGCATAGCCAGTGGTTGGTTAGGAAGAGTTTTAGTTTGGTTTTAAATTGTGGAATTGTAGTCAGGGATGTGAGGTCTGGTGGAAGTTGATTCCAAATTTTGCCAACTGAGTTGGAAAATGTGGAGTCACCAGCTACATTATTTGATCGAGAAGTTTGAATCTGTATTTTGTTAAAGGAGCGAAGGTTCTTCATGTTGTTATAGGGTTTTATGAGGGTGGAGAGCATTGGTGTGTTCTCAGGGTGATGCAGGGCTTTATGGGCGATAGTAAGTTGATAGAATTGTATAAGGTGGGGTAGTTCCAGCCACCCTAGTTTTGTTAGATTCAAACAATGGTGAGTTCTATATGGAAAGGCAGTTGCAAATCTGGCAATGTTGTATGATGTGGCTAGTTTATTGAGGTTATGTTTAGAAAGATTAGTGTATATGGAGGAAGCATATAATAGGGTAGAGATTAAGTGTGTTCTAGCTATAGTAGTTCTGGCTTCAGGTGTTAAGAAAGATTTGATTCTGTAGAGAGAACCTAGTTTTCTGTTAGTTGTTTTTATTGTGGAGTTGATATGAAAGTCAAATTTTAGTTGGTTATCAATAGTAATTCCCAAGAGTTTGGTTGTTTGGTCTGGAGCTATGAGGGTACCATTGTTAGATGTGAGTGTAAAATCAATAGGGGGAGACAGGTGAGTAGGTGGAAAGAGGAGAAGTTTGGTTTTCTTGGGGTTGAGGAGGAGACAGTGATTAGAGAACCATTGCTCTATGGTGGTGAAGGTTTTTTGTGTTAGGAGTGAAATTCAGTCTGGGTAGAGGCAGAGCAAATGATGGTGGTGTCATCAGCGTATTGAATACAAGTAGATAAAGGAGTGGCTAGGTGAAGATCATTTATAAAAATGGAAAACAGAAGAGGACCTAAGATGGAGCCTTGAGGGACCCCTATAGAGGTGGGGAGAAGATCAGAGAGATGGTTGTCCCATAGTACTGCTTGTTTGCGATTATCAAGATAGGACGTGAACCAGCTTAGGGCAAGGTTGTCCAGTGAGAGGGAATTGAGGCGATGTAAGAGGAGTTGGTGATTAACCATGTCAAAGGCTTTTGACAGGTCTACGAAGAATGCTGAGGAGGGAGTATTGTTGTTGCAATTTATGTTAATAGAGTCGGTGAAGGATAATAACGCTGTGGTAGTACTATGGAATGGTCGAAACCCATGTTGGCAGTTAGCTAAGAGATTGTTGCTTAACAGGTGATTAAGTAACTGTTTGTGGATGCATTTTTCCATTATTTTTGCAAGAGGAGACAGTAATGCTATGGGGCGGAAGTTAGAGTATTCCAAAGAGTCACCTCCTTTGAAGAGAGGGAAAATGTGCGAGATTTTCCAGACTGAAGGGATAGTACTTTCTTTTAAAGTCCTATTAATCAACAGAGTTGTAGTTGCACAGAAAAAACAATCAGTAAAGGTGTAGAAATATCAGGTAATTTTGTAACAGATATTGCCAAAAGCAATACAATGAAAGTGTAGCATTTAGTGATATACAGATGTATAACAGTAAAGTAAAAAAAAGAAGAGAGATTTGTTAGGGTCCAGGGAGAAAGAGAAGAGCAGTCATGAACTAGGAGATCCAGGTACAAGAAAAAAGGTACTAGAGAGTTATAGAGCGAGTTAAAAGGGAGTCAACAGAATGGTAGAAGGATGCCACCTAGTGGCCAGCAGGTTAAATCAGGGTTCTGCAGGTAAGGAAGGGGTATATGGAGGAAAATAGTAAGGAAGAAAAGTGTTATGGAAAACGGAGATGGAACTTACAAAGGTGGCTGTGGGAGAGTAAGAAATAAGGGTCTGAAAAGTATACAGATAAGAAATGGGGACCACCAGATTGTCTTATTGTTTTGACAGAGAACCAATCAAAAAAGGTTCATAGGTTCATACTAGGCTATCTGCCCTAGGGCATTTATAAGCCTAGCCCAAAGTTTTGTGGCTTTCACCACCCCTTAAGTTTGAAGGGTACTGTGCCCATTAGTTTACAGTGCCTCTGTCCAGCAGTGACACTGAGGTGATCCCCGGGGTAAACCTGCGATCTCCCATCCATTGGTCAAGATTTCTCTTGAACAGGGCCAGCGAGGTGCTCTGCCTCACATGTACCGGGATTTTGTTCCACAGCATAGGGAGTCTCTGGGTGATGAATCTGTCCCTCCAGCACTTCCTATTTATAACTTTGTTAAGGTTTAAGTCTCTTCCTCTTGTATTTCTTGTGGATTTAGATTTTTTGAGGTGGAGCATGTCCATCAATTCCGGGTTTGACATGGCCTTGTATGTTAGGCACAAGTCACCTCTGAGCTGACGGTATGCGACCGGATAGAGCTGGAGTTCCTTCAGTCAGGCAGCATAAGACATATTTTTGAGACCCTTTATCCTTTTGGTGAGGAACTTTTGGGGCCTTTCCAATTGCTGCAGGTGTCGGGTAAGATACATTCCGAATGGGGCATTGTACTCAATCATTGGTCTGATGAGTGATGAGTACAGGGGAACAGTGACCTCCCTTGATCTAGATGTGAATCCCTTCATGATCAGGTGGGCAATGTAGAAGGTTTTCCTAACTACCTTGGCAACGTGGGGAAACATTTAGTTTCAACCATGAAGTCTCCATCCCCAACAGGCAACTATAGCCACTTCTGTGTACAATTCAGACATCTTGCTGTGATAGAAGAGAATGGTCATATAATGTAGTTCATACAATCAGTTACCATACATTAGAAGTATTCCATGTTGATTCACGTTTCACATTAGTCCTGCAAAACCAAAATAATGAGCAAGCAATAGTAGGCAGCTAGTCATTTCCCTCTGCAGACAGCGCTAAGTATTATAGCTACTTTTTCTGTGTATATGTCAGATGGTCCAGTTCAGTATCTTACTTCACACAAATACACACTAGTCATGAAAACCAGATACTGACTGTTTAAACTGAAGAGAGCTATCCCTAACAGAACCAAGATGCTATCCTCCAAAAAAGGAAGCCAATCTGGTGGTCCCCTGCCATAAACAAACTCTACAACAGAAGAAAGAAACTGTTGCAAAAAAAGAGTAAAATCCCATGATTGGAGGAACTCCCTGATCAGCCTCAGTAAGAAGCTGAGATCCCTCTTAAAATTCTCCAAAGCTAGTTACGAAAATAAAATTGCCACTGATTCTAAAGACAACCACAAAGCATTTTGTAGCTATGTCAAGAATCTCAATGGCAACACTCAGATCTGCTCTGAGTTGCAGCACAATGGTACTAAATATACAGAACCAACTGATATTGCCAACATCCTGGCAGGTAGGTTCAGTGCTAACTTTACCGCCCCTCTCATCCCCTAAAGGGCCCATCTCTATACCGTAAGAATGCAAAGTTCCTGTAATCACGGCTGCACAGGTAAAAAACACACTCTCAAAGCCAAGAACACAGCATCCATGGGACCTGACAACATCCCAGGCTAGGTTCTACACGAGCTACAGAATGAAACGGCACCTCACTTTAAGCACCATGTTCAATCATAGCCTCACCTCATGCTTTGTGCCCACTGAATAGCACACAGTGACGGTTATCCCAATCCACAAAGGGGGAGCCACCACGGACCCCGGGAACTAATGCCCCATTAGCCTAACAAGCCTGGCATGCAAGGCCATGGAACGTATCATCGTGGAACTTATAAACAAAGACATTGGTAATCTCCAGACTCTGGACCCCACCAAGTTTGGGTTTGTAAAAGGCAGATCCTATCTCCTAAACCTGATAGACGTGTCTGAAACAGTCACCAAAGCCGTAGACGAGAGTAGGTGGTTCACACAGCCTATCTAGATCTCGCCAAGGCTTTTGACACCATCCCTACTCTGGAATTATAGATAAACTCACTAAACTAGGTATAAATCCGTATGTCACAAGATGGGTTGCCAACTGGCTCACTGACAGAACCCACACTGTGAAAGTAGCAGACTCCAAATCCGACTTCAGACCAAGTGGAGTACTACAGGGTTCAGTCCTGGGTCCTCTCCTGTTTGGTATCTACTTTTCTGAAGTACAGGCTAACACAGAAGGTCATTGGCTAACTAAGTTCGCAGATGACTGCAAACTAGGAGCCATAATCGAAACTCCTAATGATGTGGACATCCTACAAAAGGGCCTCACTGAGACAGATTCCTGGTGTCAAAGCCATGGCCTCAAGCTCAATGCCAAAAAAAGCATTTTCATCCCCTTTGGTAAAAACTCTGTACCCATGAGCTACCACATAGGTTGTAGTCTACTTAACACCGAAAGTGTGATGAGACCTTGGGACACAGGTGGACAGTAGTCTCTCCTTTGATAATCACATCGCCACAGTAATCAGGAATTCCTTCTAGGTGGCACACCTCATCACAAAAGGTTTCTCATCCAGGAAAAAAGAGGTCATTGTTCCCCTCTACTCGTCACTCATTAGACCCATTATAGAGTACAACACCCCTTTTGGTATGTACCTCACAAGACATCTACAACAACTGGAAAGGCCACAGAAATACCTCACAAAGAGGATTACCAGCCTCAAACAGATGCCCTATGCAGACCGTCTCAAAAAACTCCAGCTTTACTCCGTCCCATATCGCCTACTCAGAGGCAATGTCTGCCTAACATGCAAAGCTATGTCAAACCCAGAGCTGTTGAACATGCACCACTTAAAGAAATCCCAATCCCTCCGAGCTACATGCTCTAAGGACCTAAACATTGTCACCACAATAAGCAGAACATGCTGGAGGGATAGATTCCTGACTTCCCATACTCTGGAACAAACTACCTATCTGTATCAAACAAAGCTCCTCATTAGCACTCTTCAAGAAAAGTCTTGATGATTGGATGGGAAATAGGAAATTCACCCCGGGGATCACCTCTGTGGCTCTGCTCGACAGGGACACAGGAGAATAATTTTCTTGGGTGACGAAAGCCAGGGTACCTTTTTGGCTAGGCGTATATAGGCCCTAGGGCCAATAGCCTAGTACCTACCTATGAACCTAAGAACAAGAGCTCAGTTTTTTCAACAGATAGCTCCAAACCCCACTCAGCATTTATAGCTACTGCTTTATACACTTCTGATGTTTTTGATAAGTTACAGCCATGTGTTGTATTCTAGCTGTGTCATCTTCCATTCAAAGAGTAGCTACACATTAAAAGTATTCTTAGTTGATTCACAGATGTCATGATAACTCTGCAAATGCACACTAGTCCTGCAAAATTAGATGGTGACTGTATAAAATGAGAAAACAAGAGAGTACATTACTTTCTGTAAGAAGCCCCTCATCTGCAATTATAACTAAAAGTCATAGCTATGTTTTGCATTTGGCAAACACCACATAGAGTCTGCAGTAGCAAACCCCACCTCCTGTTTCTAGTTGGTCAGTCACTCCCACATTTACTTTTGTATAAAGACAGGTGGCATAATGTCCATCTGAGAGAGGACTGATGTCACCCCTGCTCCTCCCACCACAGGACCATAATGCTTTAAACAGGTGTGTTAGTAAAAGTTGACATTGTTTATGTTGTATACGTGGTGGGGGTGCTTGGGGGGGGGGGCAGCAGTCCACTTGCTGCATATGGGCATTCCTTTCTCGCCATCAGTCATTCAAAGCCACTCCCAAACCTGTGGGAAAATAGTGTGGGATGTTTAAAGTAAGTTATGTCTTATATTTCAGTTTTGTTCCCTGGAAGCAGTAGTCACACATTAAAGTATTACAGTCTGATTCACATAAATTAACAGTATTATTTCAAATGCACACAGTCTAGCTAAACCAGACAGTGGTTCTTTAAATGAAGTAAACAAGGTGTTCAGTTATTTTCTACAGACAGCTCCTACATCCATCCAGCAGTTATAATTAAACATGACAGCCATGGACTGTATTTCAACTTTGTGCCATGGAAACAGTAGCTATACATTGAAATATTCCAAGGTTCCCTTACACAATTCACAGTAATCCTGCATATTCAGAATAATGAGCAAAAAGTCAATATTAGTCATATCCCCCCCCCCCCCAAAAGACAGGACATCATTTTATGTGTAGTATCAGATTTTGCATTGACTAACATTTTTGGATAGAATCATATTACTGCAATGTCTGGCATTTTTCATCATCAGCTCTATTTTTCCCATTTTTCTACATGGGGTCAGTGTATTGTATTAACTGTCACCGTCTCTTTCGATTCAGTGCCACACTACTACCTTCTTTGACACTCATGCCTGACTGTCGCAGATCTTCTTTCACACAGTCCATCTACCTCTTCGCTGGATGTCTGTTTCCTTTTATGTTCTTCCTGTCTGTTCCAAATCTTCTGCACCAGGTTTTCTGCTTTTCTGCACATGTCTAAACCATCGTAATACATTCTGTTTGATCTTTTCTGCAATTGGAGCTTCTTTGGCTTCTGCTGTTATGTCCTCATTTCTTAATGTGTCCCACAGAGTACATCCTACCATCCTTTATTAACATCACCTCTAGTTCCTCATCTGGTCTGACTTTATTGCCAAGGTTTCTGTACCATACAATACTACTGGTCGCACCACTGTCTTGTACACCTTATCTTTCAGCTCTTTGACATTCTTCTGTCATAGACTACACCTGAGATTCTATGCCAGTTGGCTGCAGCCGCTAGCTTTGATCTCTTCATTCAGACTTCCCTTCTCCTCAACCACCCCTCCCAGACACTTGAAGCTCTTTACCTGTTCCACTGTCTTCCCTTCTGTCTCAGTTCTCAGCTTCTTCTAATTTTGCCAGTTTGCCACCATTACCACTGTCTTATCTGTGCTTACTTTCATCCCATGTACCTTCAGTTTTGCATTCTGTTCCCCTATCCTTTGCTGAAGTTCTTTTTGAGAATCTGCCTGTAATGGCACATCATCTGCAGACATCACTTTGTTCTGTCCCCTCATACCCATTTGCTAATGTAATCCATCACCATTGTGAACAGCAGTGGGCTCAGAGCTGAACCCTGGTGCACACCAACTCCCACTGGAAACCTCTCTCTGAGGCTGAACACTATTCGTACTTGAGTCTTTCGGTCCTTGTACATAGCCTGCACTAATTCTACTAATGTTTCTTGGACTTCAAACCACATCAGTACTGCCCAAATCAGCTTTCTTGGGACCTTGTCATATGCTTTCTCCAAGTCTAGGAATGCCCAGTTGAACTCTTTTCTCATCTCTAGTTTCTTCTCAACTATCTGGCTCTTTGCAAACATCAGGTCAGTTATGCTGCATCCTGATCTGAATCCGAACTGCTCATTTCCCATTTTATTTTCTACTACCCTGAATATCCTTTTATCAGTCACTCTCTTCAGAACTTTCATGCAATGCGGTAGGAGTCTGATGTCTCTGTATTGCCCACAGTTGTGGAAGTCCCCTTTATTCTTGTGCACTGGCACAAGTATGCTTATTCTCCAGTCATCTAGGATATGCCTTTCTTACCACAATGTTATGAGTACCCTCAGGAGCCATTTATTCCCTATCTCACCCAGCATCTTTATCATATCTGTTGTGACCTTATTTGAGCCTGCTGCTTTCCCTGACTTCATTTTCCTTAGTGCTGTTCTTACTTCTTCTAAGGTGAGCTCCTCCTCTTCTCTCATCGTAGGCTGTTTCTGGGGTAGTATAGCTTCTGTGGGATTTTGTTCATTCAGAAGCTGTTGGAAATACTCCTTCCATCAGCCTTTGATGGCCAGTGGATTGGTGAGCAGGCTGTTCCTGGTATCACTTGTGAAGGGTATCTGACAGTCATCTTTATCGTTCTGCCTTTGCCTTGCAAGCTGATATAGTTTCTTTGTGCCACCTTTCCAGAAGTTGGTAGAGTGCCTCCACTGCCATATTCCTTGCTATTGCACTCCTTTCTTAACTTCTTTGTTAACCAACCAGTATTCCTTCCTACCTTCATTAGTCTTTTCTATCTCCCACTTTTTCCTGCACTCCTTCTATCTTTTGATGACTTCCTGGACTTTTGCATTCCACCACCAGCTTTGCTTATGTACCTTATTTTCATATATGGCTTAGCCACATATCTGTTCTGTAGTCCTCACACATGTTGTTTTGAGGCGCTGCCATTCTTCTTCAACTCCACCTATTTTCCCCTTTTCTTGGGGTGCTGGAGCCCTGAGTAATTCCTTGGACTATTGTGCTTTCTCTCCAGTCAACTTCCAGGTCTTCAGCCTGGTCTCTGTTGACCTTAAGGCCTTCTCTGACCATTGCTTGCAGCTGGTTTTGGCAACTTGGGGTTTATGCTGTGGTCCAACTGTTTCACTGAGGATGACTTTGCAATCATTGATTCTACCTCATTGCCCTTTCCTTACCAGGAAGAAGTCTACCTGAGTTGCTTGTTGGCCACTCTTGTAGGTGATCTTGTGACTGTCTCAATTTCTGAACAGTGTGTAGGCTACTATCAAGCCATTTGCCAGACAGAAGTCTAAAATGGCCTCTCCTTTATTCCTGCTGCCCCACCCATGTGAACCCAGGCAGTCCTCATATCCTGTTCTGTCTATCCCGATATGTGAATTTAAGTCACCCATTATTACCACCAGTTCCTCTTGTCCTGCTTTATCTAGTAGGTCCTACAACTGCTGTCTAAATGCACCCCTTTCCTCACTACCACAACCCTGCTGTGGGGCATAGGCTGAGATTATGAATACTGCCCTGTCAGTACAGTGGAGTCTGATTGCCACAAGTCTGTCACTAATTCTGATGATATACCTCACTGCCTTTTGACCACAATTCCCACACCATTTCTAGCCTATCCTTCTCCTTCTCCTGAGTAGTAGAATCTGGATCCCAATCCACGTGGGTTCGCTGCATAGCCCTTCCACCTTGTCTCTTAGATACATAGGATGTCCAGACTTTTCCATATCATCATGTCATCTGCTTCCAAGCTGCATCTTGTCAGTGAACCTACATTGTGTAGCAATTCTCAATTCATGTTTGGCATGTTGATTGGTTCAGATAACCCAGGCTGGGCAACTAGACACCAGCCGGCCAGTAGCTTATTGGCTTATGGATGCTGGGCTTTATGGTGGGCACACACTGGCCAATAGGGGCACATACACCCCTCCCACCATTAGCATGGGTCAATGGCATAGGTCAGAGTAGGCCTGGTCCTCAACCCACTTAACTACCCTTGCCCATTTTGGTGACATTAGTCAACATGACCAAATCACTTAGAGCCATATTTACACTGTTGTGTGGCTAGCCCTGACAAGCCACACAGTCTGTGATCCATGTTTTTTTTTTTTTTTTTTTTTTTTTTTGTTTTATACTATTGTATATTGTTGTATTATTTTATTATGAAGTAGTTAGCGGAGCTTTTCTCCTCGGGCCTCCACTGAAAATGGACATGTATCCAGCTGGACTAGCCCGGTTAACAAATGTAAAATAAATAAAATAAATAAATAAAATGTTCTCCTGTCTTGTGGATACTGCGCACCACAGTAGATACCCCAGAGCGGTTGGTCTATACAACTCTTTCTCCTATAGGGTACCATGTAGAGTCTGTGCTGCTGCCCACAGCTTCACTCATTGGTGAGTTTGAGATGGAAAGACTCAGCATGTTTTTTGGAGGTAGGGGGAACCCCACAGAGACACAGAGAGGACATGCAAACTCCAAACAGGCATTGATCAGAGGTCATAGCAGAACCTTGTACCTTGTGCATGGGAGGTGAAGATCTTAACCATTATACCAACTGGTCTGGCATTTTTAACTGGCTATAATAATCAGTGGTTTAATAGGATGGAAAAATATAGGAGGGACATGCCTCTTTTAGCACAAGAAACCTCTAGATAATGTCAAAATATTTTTGTGGGGGGGGGGGGCAAAATTTAAAGATTGTTCTTATAAAATGAGAAAAATTGCTAGAACAGGTTTTGTGTTAGCATACATTTTCTGAAGGATATGGAGTCTGAAATTAAAATGCCTGTTACTGTATGTGGTAAAATAATCGTTTTCTACAAAATCAGGGATAGCTGAGGGCTAACAAGCTTGTTAACCATCCAAAAGATCTGTTTGTGCGCCAGTATCAGTAAAACAATGTGCACACACACATGCATATATGTGTGTATGCATGTATTATTTTATATATATATATATATATATATATATATATATATATATAAATATATATATATATGTGTGTGCGTGTGTGTGTGTGTGTGTAAAATATGGATCTACTTCTAAACCTCAAAATCCCATTTAATAGAAACTTAGTTTTGCAAGACAAAAATCCCGATACCTTGAATTCCCAAACTGCTAATTTTTCCCAGGGTAATTAAACACTTGCCCAAGATTAAACAAAAAACACACCGTAGTAAATAAAACTCACCTTGGGGGGGGGGCTAAAAGTAGAGGGATTCATGGTCGGCTTGTATATTAAAACATAACATTCTCAGCATGAAGGTTGAATATTGGGAGTGGGTAGGGAGGGGGACAATATGAATGATCATAGAATGTGTGTTTTAAGCACAAAAAAGGATTTATAAAGATTAGAAGCAAAGTAAACCCAAGAATTTATAAACCAAATATCTAAATATTGGGAGAAACATATGTAAAGGATGTTCACAGAAGTGCAGCTAGCTGTTTTTGCACCTGCTGCCATCCCCTGAACTAGTGCCCCCCTCAACTTGTAAGGTGAGAAACAAATTTAAAAAAAAAGCTTTCTTCTCATTTCTAAGTGTAGTAAACTGCTTTCTCTGTATGCAGTAAGGAGCTGCTACAATCTATACCACAAAAAGAGCCACTGCATGATTTCAGTTGTTACTGCAGATATGATACTAGCATTTGTTTCTAAATGCAGGTATGCACTGAAAACTAATTGGAATCTGCCAGTTGTGCACCCTAATACTTTGTGCCTGGAGTAGCAGCCCTCTTTGCTCCACTCTAGCAATGCCTCTACTCTTTTTTATTATGTGAAACTTAGGAGAGCATAAGAAATGAAAGCCCCCAAGGGGAGAAGGATCTTTGAAATAAAAGTGGAGATTAGGATTAAAGATAGCAGAAAATGTAAAGGGAAAATAAAGAAAATTCTGTCTAAAGATAGGAAGGGCTATGCCCAGCAGACAAAAAACTTTCTTATCAGTGTCAGCATGCAACTTAGGGGTCTGATCAAATCCACCAAAACCAGCTTCAAGGTAAAAATAGCCTCCGTGGCTAAGGATAATTTTAAGGCATTTTTTCAGTTATATACACAGCTTTAAAGGGAACATCTGATAGTGTGCTGAACTAATAGTAAACGGAACTCTCTGTACCAAATGGAGGAACAGGTCCTCACTGCATTCTCCAAAGCTAAAAATACTGCATCAGTGGGTCCTAATGATATCTAAGTATGCCTCCTAGATAGCTTTAAAGACGACCTGTCAGGCCCACTGGAATCTCTATTCAACCACAGCCTCCAGTCTTCTTCCTTTGGGAATGATCTTCCTTCGTGTAGAGGGATGACAGTTGCATTGCAACTGCAACTGTCATCCGTCTACATAAAGGAAGATCGTTAACAGACCCAGGAAACTACAGACCCATTATTTTGACTAGTCTTACATGCAAGGCCATGTAAAGATTTATTGTGGAACTGTTAAAGACATAGAAATTCTTCAGCTGCTGGATCCATCTCAATTCAGTTTTGCCAAGGACAGGTCATGCCTACAAAATGTGGTGGACTTCTTCAGCAAGGTCATTAGAGTTATGGATGAGGTCAAAATGGTGTACACCGTCTTTCTCAAGCTAGCAAAGGCATTCAGCACAGTACTTGACTCCGGTGTTATAGACAAACCCACAAATTTAGGCATAAATTCCTGTGTCACCTGATGGATAGCCAGGTGGCTTACAGATAGGACACATGAAGTTATGGTTTAGGAATCCACCTCCTCCAAGATGTCTGTTACTAGTTGTGTCCCACAGGGCTTGGTGCTGGAACTGCTCACGTTTGGAATATACTTCCCTAAAGTCAAGGCAAATGTAGTGGACCTTTGTCTGACCAGATGTGCTAATAACTGCAAGCTGGGTGCAAGCATTGAATTCCTGAAAGATATGTATATCCTGTAGGATGCTCTAACATAGGCAAACAACTACAGCCAGAGCTGTGGCCTAAAACTCAATGCAAAAAAAATGCATAATTATACTGTTTGGGAAGAAGTTCATCCCTGTGAATTACAACATTGATAACACTCCCCTAAAAGTAGACCCAGTGGTAAGGGACTTGGGAACTCAGTTTGACAGTAACCGGATCTTTGATCACCAAGTGTACACAGTGGTGAGAAAATCCTTCTACGTAATGCATTTTATAAGTAAGGGCATGACATTCAGATCTAAGGAGTTGGTAGTCCCACTATAGTTAGCCTTAATTATACTGGTAATCAAATGCAGTACACCCTTTGACATGTACCTGACCAGCCATGTGCAACAGCTGGAGTATCCACAGAGGTTCCTCACAAAAAGAATACAGGGTGTAAATAATAATAAGTTATGTACTCACCATAACGTTCCAGGTTTGTTGTCCATCTCACCTTCATTCTTTGCTGGTTGTTGGTAAGGAACCAAGAATCGGTTTCAACTTGGCCTCATACAAAAGCTCAATAGCTTCCACCAGCTCGTGGCTATACCCTGCCCCATGATGCTCAGGGAAGATTACCGAGATCTTGTTTGCAGATACCATAAAAATTATACAGTAGTATATAACCATATCATAAAAGAGACCAAGAAGGGAGTCAGAGCCATAGTAACCAATCTTAATAAGAACCACTCGATCCTCCAGGAGAAAAGATGGATAAAGGAGGGTGGGACGCAAGAATGAAGGCGAGATGTACAACAAACATGGAATGTTATGGTGAGTACATAACTTCCTAATGTTATGTTGTCCTATCTTGCCTTCATTCTTTGCTGGTTTGGACAGTGTCCCTAGTACTTTTTTTCTTGGGTGGCTCAATGGAGAAAACTCTTCAGAACAGTAGAGCCAAAAGAGGCCCTTTTCCTGGAAGCCAAATCAACTTTGTAATGAGTGATAAAGGTATGAGGCTTTACCCATGTTGCTGCTGCACAAATGGAATCCATAGGTAGCTTCGCATGAAAGGCATATGAGGTAGACATAGCCCTTGTGGAAATGCCTTTCACTTTCCCTGGAAGTTCTCTGTTCTGAGATCTATATGTGTAAGTTATACAGTCTGTAAGCCATTTAGAAAGTGTGACTTTTGATATTGGAGCTCCTTTTTCTGAAAAGGTTACAAACAACTGGTCCAATTTTCTGAAGTCTTTTGTTCAATGCAGGTAGAAACGTAACTGTCTGTGTACGTCTAACTGATGTAATTTATACTCTGCCTTGTTGCCATAGTTTGGGAAAAAGATGGGTAAATCAATGGATTGATTTAAATTGGCTTTTGAACACACTTTTGGTAAAAAAGAGGGGTTGGTTTGTAAGGAAACTGTATCTTTGTGAAAGATTAAATAAGGGAGTGTATTGGCAAAGCTTGAAGTTCAGACACTCGTCTAGCGGACGTAGTAGCCACCAATAGTGCTGTCTTCCACGATAAAAACTTCATGTCACAAGAGGATGCAGGTTCAAATGGAGGAAGAATCAACAGAGATAGAACAAAATTTAGACCCCATGGTGTTCCTTTACTGGAGGCCCCAGTAAAAAAGTACCCTTCAAGAAAGCCTTACAAAGTCTGTGGGACATGATTCTTAGACCTATTTCCCCAATCTGAAAATTAGATATAGCAGCTAATTGAACTTAAATAGTAGCTGCTACTGCGAGATTAAAAAACGTAGCCAAAAAGTTTAACACGGCTGTTATGGGATCAATATGATTTTTGCAAGCCCAACAGGAAAATCTTTTCCACGTGCTAGAATATAATTTTCTGGTTGAAGGCTTATGAGACAAAATCAATATATGTTTTACTGCAGGAGAAATATCAGGAAGCCTGGCTATTTGTGGAACTGGAGCAGCCAACCTTTCAATTTGAGAGTTTGAATAGATGGGTGGCATGACCCTGACGGATGGGTCAGGAGATCTGGAACTGGGTCCAGAATCCACGGCTCCTCCAGAAGATGTGGCCATAGAAAAGCGAACCAAATCTGATGAGGCCAATATGGAGCAATGAGTATTGTTCAGTTCAACATGTTGGCTTTCTGCAGGAGTTTCAATATCAAGGGAAAAGGGGGAAAGGCATAGAGGAGACCTGAGGGCCAGTCGTGTAGAAGTGCATCCCATGGTGACTCCCCCAAGGGGGGGGGATCAGGGCAAAGTAGCTGTTGCATTTGGCACTCATGGATGGGGCATAGAGGTCACAGCAAGGCTTTCCCCACTTGCAGAAAACCTCTTCCACAACCTCATGGTTTAGGGACCACTCATGAGGCATCAGAATAGCTCTACTAAGTTTGTCTGCTATCACGGACCTCCCTGGGATATGCGTTGCTATCAGAAAGCATTGAGAAGAGACTGCTCATTGCCATACTCTCTAGGCCTCGCGTCATAGGGAGTAGGATTTGGTTCCACCTTTGTTTACGTACCACACTACCAACATGTTGTCTATTTGAATTGCAATTGCTCTTAGTGGAGGGGAGTCCTGAAATGCTTGAAACGCCAACAGCACCACTCTAAGACATTGATATGCAAGTGATACTCGTTTTCCTGCCAAACACCTTGGACAGTCTTCCCCTGATAATGCCCCCCCACCCTATCTGGGAAACGTCCACGGTCACTGTGGCTACAGGTTGGGAAAGGACAAACAGTTGATGTAAGGTCACTTGAGTGGAGTGAAGCCACCAGTGCAGGTCCTTCTTGCAGGATTCTGGGTGAATAATAGCCACTGAAGGGTCCTCATGTGTAAGCGAGCTAAAGGTATCAGGGATATTAATGCCGCCATGGTACCCAAAACTTTCAAAACAGTCTTTGCCTGTACTTTCTTCTTGGTTAAGAGGTTCTTTACAAGAAGACGTAAGGTTTGAATCCTCACGGGGGGGGGGGGGAGTTTGGCCAACATTTCTCTTGTATCCAAGTCTGCCCCTGTAAGTACGATATGCTGTGATGGCAACAAGCCAGATTTTTCGAAGTTTATCTTGATGCCTAGCTGGGAGCAAAGGTGAATAATGGTGTCTCTCACTCTTGTTAGTAGATGCTTGGTGGTGATGGTTAGGAGCCAGTCGTCTAAATATGGAAACACTCAGAATCCTAGACACCTCAAGTGAGCCATAACTACTGCCTTGCATTTGGTTAACACTCTGGGGGCTGTAGTGAGACCAAAGGGCAGAGCTCGAAACTGATAATGGCTGGCTCCCAGCCAAAAGTGCAAATGTCTCCTGGATCACCTGCCCATTTTTATGTGGTAGTACGCATCCTGGAGGTCTGTCGAGCACATCCAATCGTCTTTCCCCAGAAAGGGGAGTATAGACTGCAGTGTCATCATCTGAAACTTTGACTTCTTGACTAACTTGTTTAGTCTGCTGAGGTCCAAAATGGGTCTCCAGTCCCCTGTCTTCTTTGGAACTAAAAAGAACCTTGAGTAAGTTCTGGATCCAATTTGGTCTACGGGGACATTTTGAATGACTCTTTTTTTTTTTTTTCCTAGCAACTTTTGTATTTCTAGAGATGCATGATCCCTTTGACTGGGTGGAACCTCTGGGACTGATTTTCTTTTTAAAGGGGGAGAGGGAAATGGTATGTAATAACCTCTGGATATAATCATTTGTACCCATATCTCTTTTGTGATCTCTAGCCAGGCGCACTGATAGGGTTTACTCAGAAAGGTATCCCTTTCACCCTGGTTTTGCGGACCTCCTCTGCCGCATGGTCTGTGTCTTCCATTGCTACTTCCCCCTCTGCCCCTGGGGGAAGAATCACCACGTGTGTCTGGGAAAGCTCTCTGGGACTTACCACACCCCCCCTTTTGACCTTTGGGATAACATCTGGTAGGGAGGGAGAAACGGACTCCAGTGGCAGAGAGAGTCTTTCCCTCCTGTTCGCACCTGGTCAGGGTGTCTTTAACTTTAATGATGAGCTGTCGAAAGGGACGTTAATAAAGGAAAATTTGAAGGGCTTTGCGAAATTGCATAAGCACATCCAGGAATCCCTCCTTAAGCAAATTCCTGTACCTGCTGCCCTGCTCATTCCATCGGCTGCATATGAAATAAGCCGCATGGAGGAGTTCTTGATGGAATTTAAGGTGGAGATCTGGGAGGTAAACTTGTCCGAGACCCCCGGAGCTACACAACCTTGGAAGCATCTCCTAGCTCCTTCAGGAGGTACCTCTGAAGCCTGGTAAAATGGGTTAGATAGTTCAGCGACCGAAGGGCAAAGGACGCTGAAGAGAACATACACTTTCCATATCTGTTCATCGTTCAAGACCCTTTATTCGGTGGCTGGACACATGAGGATATCTCAGATAATTCTTTCTTAGTGGCTGCCACCACCACCATAGCATCTACTTGGACACCTTTACTCAGAAAATCATTGCCTGCGGGTGCAGTGATGAACCTATTTGGCCTCCTAGGGACAGGGTCTACTGAATCCGGAGAGCTCCATGCCTTCCGACTGACTACACTCATGAGCTTTTCGAAAGTTAAAGTCACACAAGAGGTGGAGGGGTGAGACCCAATAGCCTCCAGGTACACAGACTCATCCTCAGAAGGGTTAATGGGCCTCCAGCCACCTCTCTGTTTAAGGATCTCTAGGATGTCCGCAAAGGAGACATCCTCAGAGGGTGACCGTGGGGACCCTTCTGACTCATCGAGGTCCTTGTCTGAAGTGATGGACTTCTCAGGGGAGTCTAGATGTTTTTTCTTACATAACCTCTTCAGAGGGACCTCCTCAGAGGGGTACTCAGGAGAGATTTCAGAAGAGATGGCTTTGCCCAGTGGGGCGTCCTGGGACTTCATGTCTCCATACCTGGGAGGGAGCAATGGCAGAAAGACAGACTCTGGCGCTGTGGGGGGAAGAGTGCTAGGATCTGAGAGTGGAGTCATCTGAGGAGACAGCACTCTCCTCATGATCTTGAAAGTACCACGACCCCACTCCGAGGAAGCTCCTGGCTCTGAGGAACCAGAAGAATCCCCCCGAGCCAAGGTGGTTTGTTTCGTGGCCGATCTAGGCTCTGAGCTCACCTGTGCCGAAGCCCCAAGAGGTAGATTTGGGTCAGGCAACTGTCCACCTCGACTCTCCTCCCCAGACCTGAAGGGGGAGCATCTGCTCCTTGACCCCGTGAAATCTTATTGAACCAAGGAGGTCGGAGTGGTAGTCTGGGCTGAAGAACCCAGAGCAGGTCTTGACACCAACGGTTCCACTACAGTCAGATTAAGCACTCCGGCTCTGAAGCCTCAGAATAGGTCGGAGGAGGAATCAACAAAGGGGAAGTGATGCCGGTCGGTCCTGAATCCTTTTGGGTCAGGATTGACAGAATCTTGGCCATTGCCGGCATCCATAAAAGCCTCTTGGCCACCCGCTCCACATTTTCATCCAAAAGCCTGTTGGAGGACCGAGAGGATGGGGTCGAGGACCTCACTGATTGAAGGAGTGGAGAATGCAACATGGAAGAGACCAGTTCCAGAACTGGGGACCAGCTCCAAAGATGGAACTCTGTCAGCTCTGAAATCACTAGGGGAGCCGAAGAATTAGCTTTCTCAGGCCCAAAAGCCTTCAGGTCCATAGATGACTCTTTCCCATGTTTCTTCATAGGTTCAGATGATGGAGCCATGGAAGATGATCTTTTAATTTCTCCGATCTTGAAGACGGAGACTGTTGGGAGGATTTAGAGGGACTCTGATTCCCTTCTAGAGCCTCAGTAAAAGGTACCTTCAACAAGCCCCTGACTATCAGCTTATTCTTTCTCTCCATTAAAACTCTAGAGCTGATTGCATGACAGAATGAACACAACTCTTGTAGGTGGACAGCACGTAAACAATACACACAACTGATGTGTCCATCTGTCAAAGACATCTGACTGCATTTGTCACATTTTTTAAAGCCTGAAGGCTTTGTATCTTTAGTATCCTTAGACATAACTCAACAAGAAGCCAAAAAACTAAGACAACTCTACCACAAAAAGCAGAAGAAAAAGACACAACTTTTTTTTTTTTTTTTTTTTTTTACACACTATAAAGTTAACACACCAAAAGAGAAACTCAAGTATAGGAAGTAGTAACAAGGAGGAGGTCTCTAATTCAAATGACAAACTCCTCACAGAAAAAGGAAAGGGGAAGAAAGGGAAAGCCCTCTAAGTTAAATGGGCTGAAGGGAGCCCTCTAACTCAGACTACCCAACTATAAAGGGATAAGAAATAAAAATTAGTTTTAACAGCAAAAAGACCCAAAAACTCTCTGATTTAAGTGAGTTTGAGACCGGGATAGGGAGAAAACGCAGACGGGCCTAGCAGTAGATGACAGCCAACAATAAACAGTACAATCGCAACAATGGACAAGAAAACGATCTATCAAACAAGTGTAATAAGAAACTGTACAAGATACACACTAAATATTTGTATGAAAAATACAAGAAAAAGAAGAAAATGTTTCCACTTAGCCTAGAGGAAGCACCCGATCTTGTTTAGCAGCAAATGAGATCTGGGTATTCTTCCCTGAGCATCATGGGATAGAGTATAGCCACGAGCCAGTGGAAGCTTTCAAGCTTTTGTATGGGGCCTAGTCAGAACTGATTCTCCGTTCCATACCAGCAATCAGCAAAGAATGAAGGTGAGATAGGACAACATAAGATTATATCTTATGCAGACTGCCTCAAAGCCCCTGTCCCTATACTCAGTCTGCTACAGGCTAATGAAGGGGTGATCTCTGCCTAACCTACAAGGCATTCTCAGATCTAGATCTGATGGATCTGCTATGCATTTGTTTAACAAAGAACACTAGAATTGCTTGATTTAAGAATCTAAAACTTGCCTGTGGCATAAACAAAACTTGTTAAAGGGACAGGTATGTGTCTCTGATATTACTCCCGTCTCTGGAACAGACTCCCTATTCATATGAAACAGAGCTCTTCCATACGAGTATTCAGATTAAGTTTAGACCAATGGATGAGAATTCAGTTCACCCCTGGCTTTTCACATGTGACCCTTATGGACAGGGGCTGCTTGTAGATGCTGTAAGGCACACGCTTATACCCAGGGCCGGCCTTAGGCATAGGCGAACTAGGCGACCGCCTAGGGCGCCGTAAAGACCGGCGTCATAAAGGGCGCAAATTAAGTGAATTAACTTTTCAACTCTAGCATTGTGCCCGTTTGTACTGCAACATTGCACCCTCCCCCACTTCCGTAATTAAGCACGCTTCATCCTCCAGTGCACACAGAACGCCCCCCTACTGTAGTCTTCCACCCCCCTCATCTATTTGATTTGTCTCAGTGACTGCTCTTGTTGAGGATTATTTAAAGCATCCAATCAGTGATGCTTTCGTTTACCACTGACATCCCTGGCTAGTGCTCCAATCACCAGTATATAATGCAGCTCACGCCCGCCTCTCACTCCTTTCCTCATTGACGAGATAGAGGCGGGCGCATCTATTGGCTGTCGTTACTTTTGCTTTCTGATCTGTGGACTGGTCGGCGTGGATTATCGGCGGTCTGATTCCCTTCACCATGTGGCCTACGGCAGGCTACCAACTTGGATTTTTGCATTTTTTTTGTGCTTACTTGCTTTTGAAGGTAAGTAAGTTGATACAGGCACGCAGCTTTCATGCTTATGCTACGAAACGCCAGATAAAATATAATATTGCTGAATTTGCTGTGTTTTCCTGCTCTGGCCTGGGTTAGCGGTTAGTTGTGAAAACTATTGTTTTTCCTGTTTTCTGCAGTTAGTTTTTTGGATCGGATGCATTAATTAACTCGCTGGTCAGCTTAGCAAGTGCATTTCATAATCTTTTCTTAATGTGTGCCCCAGTGGTGAGCTGGACTTTACGACCATAACTTTGTTTGGATTATCAATGCCTGAAACCGTCCCATCATTTACTTCACCATATTGTTAGTGGGTTTTTACCTTTAGCACTTCACCATGCAAAATAATGTGCTCCTACATAGTTCTAATGTCAGTGTTAGAAGAAAAGTGGGTATAGTACAGATGGTTTAAGTGGTGTTTCTCTCTGTTGGTTGCACAAAATTTGCACTTCAGTCCTGTTACCAACTTTGTATTATTGACTGGAGTGTTAAGAAATGTTTATTTCTGATAAGCACATAAAGAGCTTTGTATGATGATTGCAAATATGATTTCAGTACATCAGGATATTATTACAGACATGGCAAATTCATACTGTCAGAGTTGAGTTTTCCAATATGCTGCTTATTGCAGGAAATAGAAAAGAATGTTCTAGTTAATAGAAGAGATTGCACTCCAAGAACTTTGAAAGAAGCAGAAAAGTCTTTTCATTCCAAGGCTTAAAACAACTTTAGCATAAAAACTGCTTTATCTTAGCAATAATCGAAAACAATGTGTTTAATTATTGAAAAATAAAATCTGTCTTAACACACATTAACTGAGGATATATATATATATATATATATATATATATATATAATTTTATCAGTTTATACATATGAATATATATATATTTTATTATTACCTATTTAAACAATGTATTTTATGACTTGATTAGGAGTTAAATAGGATATACTTATAAATGCACTTGCACTTTATCTCGCATAAGAGTTTAGTGATTTTACAACATCAATTCCTTTTCATTGTGTTTATTACACCTAACAAGTATTTATTCAATTAAGGTTGAGTGTTTAATTGCAGATGCACCACCTTATAAATATGCTTGTTAGTTGTTTGTAAATTTGTCTGATGAAGGTGAGACATTGGGCTCTCCGAAAGTGTTTTTGTGCTAACTTTATTCATTAAAACTAATATTTGCCCTGGGATTGTGCACTTTTGCTCATTTCTGTTTTTTCTTGTTTTTTAGTGTAATATGTCTTGAACAGACTATATTTTTCCTAGTATGAAACTAAACTGTCCTTTGCTCTGTGTATCCAAATCCATGGTCTTGGGCACCAACAAGGTTCAGAAATTGGTAAATTAAATTAGTCTACTTTTTAGAACAGAACTGTAATTTTGCCAAAGAGCGCGCAGCTGTCACCCTCTTTATAGCAAAAATCTATTTTCAAACAGTAGCGTCAACAGATTTTTTTCTACAGCATCTTTCAGTTTACTTTGCTTTATTACTTTTTTCAGAGTTTTATATCTGGGGCAAGTTTCCAATTGCACCTAATTCAGTCCTGCTTAACTGAACTGGTCCAGGTTATGCTCACATTTTGTTTTTGACTACTAAAGGCTGTTTCTAATGCAACACAGGCCATACACATTACAACTTTTTAGGGTTTATGCACTTGTTTTCACATAACCCTTTACTCCATTTTTGACACAGGAGTCAAATGACTAGAGAAGCCAGGGCACAGAGGCGAGACAAGCCATTAACATCACTCCAAGCCTGTGGTCAGTAGAAAAATGGTTGGGTTGTCTTAGGCTGAAGAGCTAGCTCTTTCATTTATCACGCTGCATCCATATAAATTGTTTTGCCACAGATGGAACACTTACCTTTTGCACCGTGTCATAAGATTCCAGTAACACTGATGCATTTTCCTCTTATTTCTTTTGTTTTTTATCCTACATGTTTATTGTTTATATTATAATTGTATATTTTTCCAACACAGAAGTCTGTAAACCTTTCAGACTAATGACACTAAAGCAGGGATAGGAAAGAGACGCATTCATAGACTTGGACACAACTTCAGGAGCCTACCCTGACTTCACTGGGGATTCAATAGATTTTTGAGCCTTGGTTTATGCATTTTTTTTATTAAAAGGGGCCCATGCATATACTAGGAGTGACAGGATAGAAAATGCATCATTGTATGTAGTATTTAAATGCCTCGCGGCTATGTTATTAGGCATGCTATCCTGACAAAGTGAGGCATAAATCTTCTGCAATAATTATACAGCCATAAAAAGCTCTTACTTGCTTCTTTGTGTGTGGTCTTGAGCAATTTCTTTTAGCCTGTACTTTCCCCAGTTGAAGTTTCATCAGACCATACCTTGTGGAGGGTTCAAGCATTCCAGCTGTACATTTAGAAGGGTTGACCCTCAAATCCTTTGCTAGATTGAATCCAGAATTGTCTGTAGCCTTAGCAGGTGGAACTCTCAGTCCTTACTGTAAATTAACATAATTCTTTGAAATGTGACTGAGACCCGATATAACTAAAAAACACTTTTTGCTGAAGTCTGCTATCTATGGTAGAGAAAGCTGTCTGCTCTTTAACTTGCTCTGTTAGAGGGGACTGCCTGTAAAATTTTTGTTTAAGTCTAGCCTCATAAAGTAATGTGCTTTCCCTAACCTTTATACTAATTCATATCTTCAAGGCATTAGCTACGCTTCTATTTTAGAGACCTTTTAAGTTTACAGAAGTCATTGCAAAGTGTGATGGTGCCATTCATTTTTTACTCCAACACCAGTATACCACCTGTCAAGCTTCAGGGATCCAGTAAGACATTTTCTTCTGACTTTATAACTATGTCATGCTTAACTAAGGTATTTTATTTTTTCTGTCAAGACTAACTCCATAAAATGAATAGCATCGCCCACCCATGAAGCCAAATAATATCTGAAGTCAAAAACCTCCTGGAGTGATGCAGTCCTCAAAATTCACACAGCCAATAAAAATAAGATTTTCTTTATTAAAAAGTTAAGCGCTTTCGTCTCTGTTGAACTAGGGACTTCAGAACTAAATCATTAAAACCTGGTTCTGATTTTCCATGCATTTAAACATTGAAAGCTGGAGTGGCTTATGTGGGGGTGACCCATCCGTGGGTGTGGCTCAAATAGGGGTGTTCCTTGAGTATGGTGTGGGTGGGGCTTAAGGGGGCACCAGAGCAGTACTTCGCCTAGGGCGCTGTTTCAGCTAAGGCCGCCCCTGCTTATACCAAAGCCGTTCTAATCCATGGACATTGATAAATGCAAAATTGGGGCAAGAATGGCTAGGCTTAAAAAGGCTCTAGCTCAGTTAGTTTAATGACCTCCTACAGTCATATAAAAACAGTAATCAAGACTCAAGAAAATTGGCCAGAAATTCAAAACCAATATTTGCAAGTGACAATAAAAATGAGAGATACACAGAATTTAAAAGCAGGAAATGTGTCAATACCAGGAACAACTCCAGGAAACCAAAAAACAGTTGTCAAAAATGTATAGACAATGTAAATGAAAATAATGGCAGCAACACTGAATTATTATTATTATTTGGAAACTACCCTAAAACAACAAAAATGCTGTCACAAACACTCTGGTATCAGAGAGCAGGATCAGCGATTGTTAAGTTAAGAGATCCAGAAACTGGCAGGTTAGAAGAGAGCCCCAGTAAGATAACAAAATTAATGAAAATACTATGGTATATACCAGAGACTTAGAAGAAGAGTCCAAAACCTAGGAAGTAAGAATATCTGCAGAAGTTAAATATTTCCCTCTTAACAGGAAAAAGAAAGAAAAAAACTTTAACCAAACTAATATAGTATGAAGAGATTAAGGCATCAATAGGGAACCAAAATGCAGGGAAAACACCAGGTCTGGAATATATGCTTATAGAAATATTGAAGAAAAACATATAGACAAAACTAGTCTTATTAAAGGAGGTAATATCCCAAATTCTTGGAGTGATGCAGTGATAATCCTCCTTAAAGAAGGGAGGGACTCAGCTGAACCAGTTTTACATTATAATTGCAAGGATATTATGACAGTAATGTCAAAGAGAGTAGCTAAAATACTCAGTAGAATAATGATAGACTAGTGTGTGTTTCTTGAAGGGAGGCAAACATTTGAAAACATCACAGAACTGTTATGACAAAATGATACAAAGGATGCAGAAATGAATAAGAAAAAGCTGATGTTAACGGGGCAGGGTGGAGGGAAGGTGCATGACAGGGTGAGCTGGGTATTCCTGACCAGAACCCTGGAGGCATTTTTTTTCTTCAGAAGAATGGATAAGAATATATACCAGAGTACAGATGAGAATTATGTGTGTAGGTGAATTTTCAGAAGCCCTGAGCCTAACAAAAGGCAATTATATGCAGTTTACATAGATCCAAATGTGAAGGAACATATGGAAAAATAGCACTGGTTATTGACAGTGTTTTTCTTTATATAGCTAAATCAGAGACAGACTTGCACAAGATATGTGCAGTACTTAATAACTATAACCAATTAGCAGACAAAATACATGTGACAGATTAATGTAAATGAGTTATAAACTTTTCTCTGAACTAGTGTAAAACATTCCCCTTTTGTGGGGACATGAAAAAATGGGACACTTAGGAGTCTGGTTAATGAGTAGCACAAGGTAGGTGTTATAAGAGATATGAGAAAACACTGAACAAAAATAATCAGTAAGATAAAATAGTGGAAGATAACAATGGAAATGGGCAGTAAAATTCAAGCAATAAAATAATTTTTTTATATTTATTTTGTTTGTCTTTGTCGACAGGAAAGTCTGACTGGGTAAAACCTGTTTTCAGGGGAGGCCTGATGTATATAATTGCAGGGTAAAAACATCTATACATGAGCTATTTACATGATGGTTTTAAGTATTTTAAAATATTTCTTACATGAACATAGCATTTTAACGCAAAAAACAAGATGTAAATTAACATAATTGGCTAATTATTGAATAGAGATACAACTTACAATAACAATGTATTCATCGCATGATAGCTGCAGGGAAAAGATCAGATCGGTGTGTTTTTGAGTTAAGTTGCAGACAGAAGTAGAATGTAGCTTAAAAATGATAAAAGATATAAAAAGAGAAGTAGAAGTTATGGAAATGAGCAGGAAGGATAAATGGACTGAGGAGGAATTGAAGTTAGTGGTGAGGTGTGAAACAAAGCAGAAGAGTAAGAGTTTAAAAAATACGTTCAATATGAGGAGAAGTGATAATGTATAAAAGACAGGGAAGCAAAGTGGCTGTTAAAGAGTTTGAGAAAAGTAATCTGAGTAAAGGTGAGCAGGAAAGGAAGAACAGACCAATCTTTGGCATAGGTGCTGTTTAAGCAAAGTTTAGAAACTGAAAGTTTTCTGTCTGTTTTAACTGTGTGGTGATTTCATTTGGCGATTTCATATGCATAATGGGACTAGAGAGATTCTCCAGCAGTGTTGAATGTCTTACTGATGCATAGTAAAAGTTTATTGCTAGACCTAAGGTCTCTAGTGGGTAAATAGTACAGTAGAATGTTTTGTAATGCTGGACATTTGCCTGGAGAGTACAATAAGTTGTCAGCAGTGATAGGTTGGGAGTATGTTAACCTGTTTGGGAGTGCAAGACAGTGGTGTGTTTTATAAGGCTGGTTGGTTGGTTGCAAATGTAGCTATTTTGTAGTAACAGGAAGATAGTTGAGTTTTATACTTAGTGTTGATATTTGTAAGAATAGGAGAAGCATATGATGGAGAAGGAAAGAGTTATGTTTCTGCAAAGGTCTTGCTAAATCTGTCGAGTAGTGCTTGGCCCTGTAGAGGGAGCTGAGTTTTTGATGAGGTTTCTTGATTGAATAAAGTGTATAGTGATCAATTTTGAGATTGTCATCTGTTAATGTCTCAGAGTAGTTTAGTTTGGCTTATGGTTTCTATTTTTGTGTTATTACATGAGGTAATATGAAATGTGCATTTCTGGTTAAGGTGGTATTTTGGAGTAAATAGCATATATATATATATATATATATATATATATATATATATATATATATATATATATATATATATATATATGTGTGTGTGTGTGTGTGTGTGTATTTTTTTTTTTTGCATTAAGCTGCACATTATAAATTTATAGCCATATTTCAATGTCTGTGAAAGAATTCTGAGTGATTTCCTGTAATTTTGTTATGGTTGGGTCAGATCAGATAAGGGTTGCATCTTTAACATATTGTACGAGAGTGGCAAGTGTTGTGGTATGAAATTTATTTATGAAAATATTAACTAGAAGGGGCTGTGTACTGACTCTTGGGGAATACCAGTAGAGATTGGTTGAAATGTTGAAAGGTTTTGTTGCCATTTATTGGCTGCTGGCAACTGCTTGAATAACTGTGAAAACCAGAAGAGGAAGGGGTAAGTGAGACCTAGTGTTGCAAGTTCAGAGAGGATCTTTTGGGGGGCACTGTATCAAATCCCTTGGAAAATTCAAGGAAAAGTGACGAAACAAGGTTGCCCTAATTTCTATATTGGTATACTATGTTGGTGAATTTGAGGAGGGCAGTATTTGTTACTGTGGTTGGGCCTGAAACCATGCTGGATGTTCGAGAGGAGGTTGTTTGATTATATGTTTCACACTCTGAATTAATACATTTCTGGAGGATTTTTAGATGGGGTGATACTTTACCAATAGGTCTATAGTTTAACACTGCTGACGTCCCTCCCTTGTGAATGGGTAGAATAATGGATTTTTTTCCAGACAGATGGGACGTAGATTTCAGTTATTGACCAGTTGATTAGAATGGAGATAGGAAAGGCTGGTGCTTCTGCATCCATTTTGAGGAGATAAGTAGGAAGGCTATCGGCAGCTGAGGTTGTTGCTTTTAATTTTGCTAGTAATTTTTTAATGGTTGATGTTGAGATGGGCTAAAAACTAAAATACTGTGTGTGCCTTTCAAGAACAGAGGGAAGGTGGAGTGATGTAGTCATTGATTAGTGATAGAACTGACTGGATAAAATGAGTATTGAACTGAGTGGCAGTGGACTCTTTGTTGTCTGAAATAGAAGGACAGGGTGTAATATTTTATTTAGGGAGGACCAAAAAGCTTAAGGTTGTTTTGGTGGCTTTTTTTTGGAGGTTAGTTTTTGTTTTAATTTTACTGAAAACATCCCTAAAGCATACATACAACAGATTCATCCAGAGGGCAGTCTTAGTCCACTCAATCCACCCACCATTTATTTTGGACAAACTTTATTCCACGTCTTGCCCCAGTGCTTTAAGTAACTGTTAAGCAGCTAGTGTTTTCTGCATGTACTTCAGCCTGCACAGTAACTAGTCTGAAGACAAGTGCTTCAGTGCCCTAGTTCGTAAGTGACAGCCTTACAGTCTGTAAACCATCCTCCACAGACATCTTACTGGTCAGCGTTTACTCTCTACTTCCTAACACACACACTGACATTTACTCTTACGGCTCATACCCAATCTATTTATTTTATATTTTATTCACTTGTAGATTTGCTGCTCCCATTATTTATATCCTCCTGTCTTTTTTCAGTGGAACTGCATGCCTTCAAGGAAGTCACCTTTGGTCTCCCTTCCTTTCTTATTTCCTGTTGCCCAACACATTTATTCAACCACTTTCAGCTCTGAACCAGTATTTGTGCAGTCACTATTGACTCAGAGCACTCAACTGCCTCTTTAAGCTAGAAAAGTGTGTTTTTATTTTTTCTATATGTGTCCCTCCGAGCAAATAGATATGTATGTAACATTGAAGTCTGCAGTTTGAACACCAGTCTGTAGGCTATATTTTTATGTAAATTATACATATTTTTGCAGTCTAAAACAAAGAACAGTACTATTGCATCTTCTGTGGAGGTTATAGCGCTTCCCATCTTGTAGCTATTGGCTTGATTTGTTACCAGCAGGTGGTTGTCCCCTTTCACCACTGAATACTCCTCCAATGCTTGTTCAATTTTACCTACAAAAATAACCACCATACAAACCTACCTTCACCCTCACTCTTATTTCATTCTATCTCCCCTTCACTCATTCAACCTAACCCTCTGCACCTATTCCACCCTAAAATCTTCTCCACCATTGCTAATAAACTGACACATAAACTAATCTTAGATCTACCCAAACTCTTACTTTGCAAACCTAAATGGCTAAAGTTTACTTCCTTCAACAACCTAATCTTAGCTGGAGATATCCACCCCAACCCTGGTCCCAGTCCCTTCATTAACAACACCTAACCCTTATCTCCTTCCTCCCCCCACAACACCCTAAAAATCTTTACTATCAACCCAGCCCAGAGTCTCAACAACAAAGTTCACCAATTTCAAGCTTGGCTAAGCCATAACCAACCAGACATCCTAGCCATCTCCGAAACTTGGCTCAAACCCTGTATCTCCGATTCTGAGATCCTGCTCCAAGGATTCCTTACTCTCAGAAATGACCGATTACATAAAAAAGGTGGCTGCATTGCCTTAGTCTACTCTAACCTTCTTACCTTAATTCCCCTCCAAATTCCAGTCCCTCAATTCAACAACACTGAACTTGCAGCTGGTCTACTAAAAATGAATAAACACAAAAATATCTGCATTATTGCTCTATATATCTCACCTGATAACAATATCTCTACCCTCGAAGATATTCTGCTATGGGCATCTACTGAAATTAACTACGAAACCTACATTCTAGGCAATGTAAATACTGACTGGAATAAAGTTAATAGTCCCTCTCCCTCCCTATCCATTAACCTCTTTAACTTTACTCAGATAATTCTCCCATCACCCGACCTAACAAAACAAACCCCCCTGGATCCAGTATTGATTGGGATTGGATCCTGTTCTCTGATCCAAATAAAATAACCAACTCTAGCACAATTCCTGACACCATTAGCAACCACCTTCCAGCTTTCATTCATTGCGCAACTAACTCTTCACCTCACTAGCACCAATACATTCTCACTCGCAACCTCAGTAACTTCAACCCCACAACTTTCTCAAACATGTTCAAACAAATGGACTGGAGAATTCTCAACATCCTTCCTCTTGACAGTGCTATAGACTACTTCAAGTCTGTCTTCCTAGACACTCTAAATTCTTTAGCCCTACTAAGAAACAAAAGGATAAAAACTAATGCAGCTCCTTGGTTATCCAAACATACTAAACAAATAATGCACCAAAGGGACAAATTATGGAAGCTTTACCAAATCAATAAATTGCCCAATTCCTTGCTCCAGTACAAACAACTCTGTAACCTTGCGAAACAGCTAATCACTAAGGACAAAAAATCCTACTATATCAAGCTCCAGTCTAATAATAATAAAACCCCAAGCAATTCTGGAAATCAGTAAACTCACTTCTTAATCTTGGCTCCAAGAATAACTCCTGTCCTGACCCTAGTAAATCCGACCTTGAACTAGGCTCTGAATTTAACTCATTTTTCATATAAACTATTTCTGACCTGACCAAGACTTTCCCCAACAATAACCCACCAGTCCCTCACTCTTCTCCATCTAATTCCCCTAATAACCATCCCCTTATGTTCAAGCTCAAACCTGTCTCCACTAACTTTATAAAAACACTTCTGTCCAAACTTAGACCTTGCTCTAATGCTCCTGACAATATGCATCCACCTCCAACTTATGCCTTTTCTAACCCAAAACCATCTTCTTACACCTACCCAACATGGCTTCCACCCAGGCCATAGCACTATAACCGCTCTACTGTCTTTCCTAGAAACTGTCAATCAAGCCCGAGACTCAAGACACTTGGTTTCTACTGTTTTGCTTGATCTGTCTAAAGCATTCGATACTGTTTCCCACAAACACCTTCTCTTTCATCTCTCAAATCTTCATCTCTCACCAAACACTTTATCCTTGTTCTCCAGTTACCTATCAGCAGATCACAGGCAGTAAAATGGAAGAACTCCACCTCTTCCTTCTTATCTACCCCAGCTGGTGTACCACAGGGATCTCTCCTTGGGCCTATGCTTTTTAACATCTTCATCAATAGCTTTCACACTGCTATTCCTGATGCCAAAGTCATTCAATATGCAGACAATTCAACCTTAGTCTGCTCTGCGTCTAACCTCTCTGAATTGCTCACTAAACCCAAAATGCTTTTTCAACCACCGAAGAATGGATGCGCCAAAACCACCTCTCTCTCAATGCTAATAAATCAAAAATTCTACTATTCCCCCCACCAAGACTTACTACTATGACAAAAATGGTTTCAAAGTCCTTACTCAAACCAGCTTACCTATGGAAGTGGTTCCCTCTGCTAAACTACTCGGCATTGCTATTAACGAATACCTCAAGTTTAACATCCATATTCAACAAAATATTAAGAAAACCCACCAAAAACTAGGCATGCTATACTTGAATAATCGCTTTCTCTCAAACTCCACTAGGCATGCTCTGGCCACTACTTATCTTCTTCCCTCCGTATTATATGGAGCCCCTCTCCTAACCAACCTGTCCTCCTCTATCTCCTCCAAACTAGAAAACTGCTATAATAAAATCTTTAAATTTGCCAACAAATCCAGAAATTCCATCCATCATTGCCTTACCCTACAATCTCCGAATTGGCTAGAACTCCCAAACTACCTCCAACTCACCACTGCACACAGACTTGTATTTTACCCTACAAAATGTCCTGCTCTAGCAAATATCCTTCCCCCTTACACCCCCAACAGAACTCTCAGATCTGAACATCAAAACTTAATTGCTTTCCACAAGCCTAAACGTCTGGCCAACTTCTCCTCCCTTTCTCTATAGGCAAGAAATAGAATTCTCTCCTTTCCACTCTAAGAACTATACCAAAATCAGAAAACTTTAAAACCCAGCTTTTCAAACACCTGTCCACTAAATGGAAATGTACCTGCCTTCACCCTACCTAAATCTATCTAAGTACTTGCCCCCAGCAGGTTTTCTCCCAGGTTCCTAAGCTCTGTAAATCTCCCATAGCTACTTTACCATGAGTGTATTTAAGCTCTCTACAATTCCTAGAGCTACTTATCACTCAGCACAACTGTGTAAATGTTGTAAATCGCATCATACTTCAAATGAGTTCATGTAAAGTGTTTTCTATATTTACTTTAAAGGTGTGTATCCACACATACTATATGAGTGTTTGCATAAATGTATCTGTATAACCCTTAAGATCAACCATAACGAATTTTGTCTGTGTGTGACACTGAATGTACATATGTTGTAAACTGTTCTATACTATGTATCTTTTATACTTCTGTAGCTCTTGTATCTGCACTGTATTATGTATCTTGGAGCCTTTCTCCCCGGGCCTCCACTGAAAATGGGTCCTTTGGGTCCAGTGGACTTCCCCGGTAATCAAACTGGAAATAAATAAATAAATAAAAACACCAAATATTAAAAAGCCCAACAAATAAGCCAATAGTACTCTGTTGGTTGCATGAGTTGTGTTCAAGAGTATTCTTCTTAGTCCATCTTTTTCTGTTAAGCAGTCCATTGATCTAGTTAATTGTATAACAATTACATTTAAACTGTTTTAGATTATTCAGTATATCTACAAGTGGAATCATGTCAAATGCACTTGATAACTCTAAACATGTAATATGAGTTGTCAGACCTTCATCTACAGCAACTGCTACATGTTCAGAGAATGATACAGATTTTAGAAAGCAGGATGTTCCCTTTATAAACCTGTATTAATTTTGATTTAGGAAAAAGAAATCTCATGTAGGAGGATTTCTGTAACAAGTCAACAATCACTGCTTCCATCGTTTTATAAAGTATTCATGTTAATTTGAAAGGTGGGTACTTAATGCATCTGAAATGTACCAATGTATATAATTGAAAGAAGAAAACAAAAACAAACAAACAAAAAACTTTTGTTCTTTAACAGCAATTTTAAGGTGATTACCTCTAGACCAAACCTTTATGACCAGTGTATGTAGAAATGTTGGGCCATTCCTGGACCATTCTTTGTTCTCTTTTAGTGAAAGCAACTGTTAAACATAACTATATATCACTTCACTGTCAGTGGACATCTACTGGACCCTTGTTTATCATGCCCTACATGTGTTAATCTCATTCATTACCTTCCATTAATTTTATTCCCATTATTTTTCCAGTTATAAATTGTTTCACTATGGACCTTTTTACACATTCTCTACAGTCTTTATGCTTAAACCCATACATCATAGCTCAGCGTGATAGTCTGTGACACTTGAGACATAATTGATTCTTACGATAATTAACAGACAGTCTGCTAAACTTTAAGGTGACCTTGCCAGCTAGATCATTATGCATCAGAACACAAAATAAAAAAGGATTAAAGCCAGAACTGAGGATTTTGTAGGAATTCTTTCTATGTTATTCTCTTTGGCAGACTTTTTGAAGTATTTATCAGCTGTTTTCTGTGTCTTGGATCTTCCAAATTATGTTTGATTTGGCTGATTGAGATTTTTCATTTTTTGTTGGACTATATACTCTCTAGCTGCTCAGTTTCACAGATGTCATAGAAGGGGTAACTTAGATCAGTCAAAGTCACAAAAGACATTTTTAAAAACCTTTAACCTGAAGGGCTTTTTAAACTTGTGTAGAGGTATTAGGGATCATCCTGGAAAGACTTTAGCTGATTGTCTTGGATCACCCAATGCAGTGGTCCACGTTGGGTCATTGAGTACCCTGACCACAACAAATTTTTTTTTTATGTTATATATGTGTGTAATTATAATATATATATTTATATAATGTATGTGGGTGTATTTATATATATGTATATATATATATATATATATATATATATATATATATATATGTATATATATATATATAGGTTTACTATCAAAATGTCAAAATTCATATGGTCTAGCGTTCATGTGTTCGACACATTTGGTTGACACATTAATATTAAGTAGTTCATTTGGTCGACAGACAGTGCAGTCGTCTTTCTGTCAACATTATGTTGACAACAGGCAAGGATTTATCCTTGTCAGCACTGTTGTACAATGTTGGAGTTGTAATATATAAGTTGTGGGGGGTGCAGGGGGGCACAGCCCCCCTGCAAAAATACTAGTGTCAGTTTGCAGGTGTGTGTCGGCCATTTAAATGGATGTACTGATTTCAACCAAATAAATGTCGACCATATGAATTTTGACATTTTGATAGTAAACCATAAATATATATGTGTGTATGGATCGGTCGAGGCCCGGGTTAACAACGACCGCCACCAGTACTGTTGGCCAACAGGGTGCTGGCGAAAATTGGGCTACTGTTGGCCGAAGGAGGAGAAGAGGCGGAAGGCATGCCCGAAGGCAGGTAAAGACTAGGACTGTGATAGTGAGGGTCGGAACTTTGAATGTTGGCAGTATGACTGGTATAGGGAGGGGGCTAGCTGATATGATGAACCGAAGGACGGTTAGTATATTGTGTGTGCAAGAGACCAGATGGAAGGGGAGCAAGGCTAGGTGTATCGGAAGCGGTTTCAAATTGTTTTATCATGGTGTGGATGGGAGGAGAAATGGCGTAGGCATTATCCTGAAGGAACAGTATGCTAAGAGTGTTTTGGAGGTGAAAAAGAGTGTCTGATAGAGTAATGTTTATGAAGCTGGAAATTGATGGTGTAATGATGAATGTTGTTAGTGCATATGCTCCACAAGTTGTGTGTGCAATGGATGAGAAAGAAAAATTTTGGAGTGAGTTGGATGAAGTGGTGATGACTGTACCCAAGGGTGAGAGACTGGTGATTGGAGCAGATTTCAATGGGCATGTTGGTGAAGGGAACAGAGAGGATGAGGAAGTGATGGGTAGGTATGGTGTTAAGCAAAGGAATGCAGAAGGTCAGATGGTAGTGGATTTTGCGAAAAGGATGGACATGGCTGTGATGAATACGTATTTTAACAAGAGGGAGGAACATAGGGTGACATACAAAAGTGGAGGAAGATGCACACAGGTGGATTATATCTTATGTAGAAGGGCCAATATGAAGGAGACTGGAGACTATAAAGTGATGGCAGGGGAAAGTGTAGTTAGGCAGCATAGGATGGTGGTTTGTAGGATGACATTGGTGATCAAGAAGAGGAGGATGAGTGTGAGGGCAGCACCAAGGATGAAATGGTGGAAATTGAAAAAGGGTAACTGTGAGGTGATGTTCAGGGAAGAGTTAAGACAGGCACTGGATGGCAGTGAAGAATTACTGAATAGCTGGGTAACAACAGCAGAGCTAGTAAGAGAGATGGCTAGAAGGGTGTTTGGTGTGACATCTGGAAAGAGGAAGGAGGACAAGGAGACCTGGTGGTGGAATGAAGAAGTACAGGAGAGTATACAGAGAAAGAGGTTGGCGAAGAAGAAGTGGGATTGTCAAAGAGATGAAGAAAGTAGACAAGAGTATAAGGACATGAGGTGCATGGCAAAGAGAGAGGTGGCGAAGGCTAAGGATAAGGCATATGAAGAGTTGTATAAAAGCTTGGACACTAAGGAGGGAGAAAAGGACCTGTACCGATTGGCTAGACAGAGGGACCGAGCTAGTAAAGATGTGCAGCAGATAAGGGTGATACAGGATAATGAGGGAAATGTACTCACAAGCGAGGAGAGTGTGTTGAGCAGATGGAAAGAGTACTTTGAGGGGTTGATGAATGAAGAGAATGAGAGGGAGAGAAGGTTGGATGATGTGCGGATAGTGAATCATGAAGTGTGGTGGATTAGCAAGGATTAAGTAAGGATAGATATGAAGAGGATGAAGAACGGAAAGGCTGTTGGTCCAGATGACATACCTTTGGAAGCATGGAGGTGTTTAGGTGAAATGGCAGTGGAGTTTTTAACTAGATTGCTTAAGGAAATCTTGGAAAGTGAGAGGATGCCTGAGGAATGGAGAAAAAGTGTTTTGGTACCGATTTTTAAGAATAAGGGTGATGTGCAGAGCTGTAGTAACTATAGAGGGATTAAACTGATCAGTCACAGCATGAAGTTATGGGAAAGAGTAATGGAAGCTAGGTTAAGAAGGGAGGTGATGATTAGTGATCAGCAGTATGGTTTCATGCCAGAAAAGAGCACTACAGATGCAATGTTTGCTCTGAGAGTGTTGATGGAGAAGTACAGAGAAGGTCAGAAGGAGTTGCATTGTGTCTTTGTGGATTTAGAGAAAGCATATGACAGGGTGCCTAAAGAGAGGAGTTATGGTATTGTATGAGGAAGTCGGGAGTGTCAGAGAAGTATGTAAGAGTGGTACAGGATATGTACAAGGGTAGTGTGACAGCGGTGAGGTCTGCAGTGGGAGTGACGGATGCGTTTAAGGTGGAGGTGGGATTACATCAAGGGTCAGCTCTGAGCCCTTTCTTATTTGCAGTGGTGATGGACAGGTTGACAGATGAGATCAGACAGGAGTCCCCGTGGACTATGATGTTTGCAGATGACATTGTGATCTGTAGTGAGAGTAGGGAACAGGTGGAGGAGACCCTGGAGAGATGGAGATATGCTCTAGAAAGAAGAGGAATGAAGGTCAGCAGGACTAAGACAGAATATATGTGTGTAAATGAGACGGAGGACAGAGGAATGGTGAGGATGCAGGGAGTAGAGGTGGTGAAGGTGAATGAGTTTAAGTACTTGGGCTCAACAGCTCAGAGTAATGGTGAGTGTGGAAGAGAGGTGAAGAAAAGAGTACAGGCAGGATGGAGTGGGTGGAGAAGAGTGTCAGGAGTGATTTGTGACAGACAAGTACCAGTAAGAGTGAAAGGGAAGGTCTACAAGAGTGTAGTGAGACCAGCTATGTTATACGGGTTGGAGACAGTGGCATTGACAAAAAGGCAGGAGTCAGAGCGTGACATGGCAGAGTTGAAGATGTTAAGATTTCCAATGGGTGTGACGAGGATGGACAGGATTAGGAATAAGTATATTAGAGGGTCAGCCCAGGTTGGAAGGTTTGGAGACAAAGCCAGAGAGGCAAGATTACGTTGGTTTGGACATGTGCTGAGGAGGGATGCAGGGTATATTGGGAAAAAGATGCTAAGGATGAAGCTGCCAGGTAACAGGAAAAGAGGAAGGCCTAAGATAAGGTTTATGGATGTGGTGAGAGAGGACATGCAGGCGGTTGGTGTGACAGAGCAAGATGCAGAGGACAGGAAGAAATGGAAACAGTTGATCTGCTGTGGCGACCCCTAACGGGAGCAGCCGAAAGAAGTATATATATATATATATATATATATATATATATATATATATATATATATATACACACACACACACACACACACACATATATATTTATTTATATTCTTTTATTTTATCGTTACTGGTATTGAACTCAAACTGTCATACTCCTTGCCCCTATAACTGTCACATTAAATCAGCCAGTACCCTCCTGACATTTTCTAATCCTAATTTACAGCAAAGATGAAACCCAAGTTAAATAAGATATCCCAACTCGGATTATTTTACTATCCCTACTGACTGTAATAGCCTTCATCATCAATTATCAAATGTATTTCCTTCAAATACGTAGGACTTCAACCAGTCCTCACAAAGAATATCAACATCTACCCAGCCTGTCTTTCTCCGTAGTACCCTATCTCTACAAACAAACCACATCTGATTTATTTATCTATAAATATCTTAAAACTAAGTATCCAAATCTATGAACAAATGCTAAACAAAGAAAATATAACTGGACACATTTTTCCCTCTGTAAATTATTAATTCAAAAAAATTAGTTGGTATATTCACCCCAACCATGGTCCCAGTGTTCATAAAAACATCACTTCCAACCCTTAAATAAACAAATCATCTAATACTACTGCTAATAAAAAAAAAACAGAACCCAAACTCACCTTACTAAATATGAAGCTAAGAAGTATGTGCAATACAGTCTATGACATACATGCCTATCTTGCCATATACATTCCTGATGTAGTCATAGCTACCGAAACCTGGTTAAAAAAGAAAGGATAATAAGACCCCTCCAGGATATAATATGGCAGACAAAACAAATTTGCAGGTGGTGTAGCAATCAGTTTTAAACATTTCCTAACCATCACTTTACTCCCAGAGGAAATACCCAAATTTAACAATGCTGAACTTCTAGTAACGCTCCTATAAATTAACGGCAATTTATATATATATTGATACTGCTGATGCATCCTGTGTTGGATATCCAGATAAGTTAACCATGAAACTATATACTTGGAGATTTAAATATAGACTGGGAACTCATAAATTCCACTACCCCCACTGAATCCATAAACTTGTACAACTTCAAACAATTAATAACCACACCCACTAAAACCAGTAAAATTTCGGGAAGACACTCAGCATTAGACTGGATCCTTACGAACAAACCAAGTAGGTTGCCTGTCAGCATAAGTGACCACATACTAACATACGCCATTAGTGCTCACCATAGCCTAGATAAACATATTATCTATAACCATATATGAAATACAACTAGTTTCAGCAAAGATGTTTTCAGTGAAGCACTAAAACAATGTAATTGGAATGTACTTAGAACAATGCCACTAGATACTGCTGTAGAACACTTATTCTTACAGACCTTAAATAATTTAACACCAGTAGGTAATAAAAGAGTCAAAAAAAGTGGCTAAGAAAAAAAAAACTCACATTAAAAAGGGATAAAGCCTGGAAAAATTGGCATAAAAACAGAACTCAAAATGCCTTCCAGCAATTTAGACATCTTAGAAACTTTGCAAAACTCCTTGTCAAACAGGACAAGCAAGCATACTATGTCAACCAACAAGAGAAACATCAAAGCAACCCAAAACATTTTGGTCATTAGTAGATAAACTACTTCATCCTGGCAAGACCACCACTTCCTCTCCAGAAACAAACCATATGAAAAGACCATCTCCACACAGTTTAATTCCTACTTTATACAGTCAGTATCATCTGTCTTAGACAGTAATACATCTGCACCCCCATCTCTACCCTTGTCCAACCAAAACCACCCACAGCACCTCACTCACAATGAAGTTGCCCCTTAAACTAAAAACTGCCTCTGTAGTTCTTTTTATTGTCAGACTACCTAAAAATGGCCTCAGAAGTCATAACCTTCCCTGTGTCCATATTAATTAATATGTCCATAGCAGAAAGATAGATCCCATCACTGTGGAAGAAATCCTACATCATACCACTGCACAAAGGTAGCACATCTACAGAGTTTAATAAATACAGACCGATAGCAATCCTCCCAAACAAAATATTAGCGAAATGCATCCATATGCAGCTGATGAAATTTCCAACCTCAAATCACCTGCTCTCAGAAACACAACATGGCTTAAGGGCACAGCACAGCACTACTGCTGCTCTATTATATTTTACCGGTATAATAAACCAACATAAAAACTATTGCCTGCTTACGTCTACCACGTTCTTAGGACTTGTCAAAGGCATTTTTTTTTTACTGTCTCGCACCAGCAGCCTCAACTTTAAATAAGATCTGATGTTTTCCATGTCATCATTCATCACCATAGGGTCTAGGATCCAGCAACATTCAACAAACGGATCCAAGGCCCTAGCTCCTCCCTCTCCCATGATGCCCTGCAAACCCCCCCCCCCCCACAGATCTTGTTTGCTGTGCTTCCTGTGCAGACGTGTGTCCTCTGGCTCTAGCTAGATCAAAGACGTGCATCTGGAGCATTTCTCTTTAGGCTTCCGCTGAAAATTGGCTTTGTTCCAAGTCGGACTTTCCCGGTAAACAAATGTTAAATAAATAAATCAATAAATAGATAATTTCTTCTACTTTAAGTGGGTAGTTTTTTTTCCAGTGTAGTTTTTAGTAAGTTAGTATTCTGTAGTTTATTCCCTCCCCTCCCCTAGCTTAGTATCAGTTGTTTTATGTGTGTTGGGTTTGTGGCTCCCTTTTCTACAGTAGGTGTTAGTTAGGGATGTAGACTTTGATGTTAGGGGAGTAGCTGTAGTTTTTTTTGTATTTGTTGTAGTAGTCATTGTGGTTTATATTTAGAATAATGTCTGATAAGCCTTTTCAGACCAGTCCCTTTCTATTGGCGCTTCAACTTTCAATAGCTCTGGGACGGTATCATCTGGGGGTTAGGGGGCTGTTTCTGGGTGCATTCCTCCTCTCTGGGGGACCTCTCCCTTGGATGTGGGGGACAGGCCCACTTCCACCCGCTCGGCTTTTCAGGTGGTAGGGAAGATCTTCTCCTGGTCTGGAGTTTCCTCTGCCACAACTCAAGATTCGTCCCTGCCTCTCTCTTCTTTGGCTGGTGAGGTCTCCCATCCTGTCTCGGGTCAGACCTCTCGATCGAGCCTTCAGGTGGTTTCCTCCCCCTATTGGAGTCCCTGTCTCTTACGAGTCTTCCCTGGAGCCCCCAGTGGAGGAGGTTCATCTTTAGAGGAAGTGCAGGAGGATATGGACCTTGAGGAAGAAGATGGGTCCCCCAGATCTCTGCCTGATGATGTCTCCTTTGGAGACATCCTTGAGCTCCTGAAACAAAAGGGCGGATGGTCTCCCCAACCCCCACCTTTGAAGTAGTCTGTGTTTCTGAAGGCCTTCAGGATGGGCCAGTCTGCCTTCTGGGTGTTCGCCCCCTGCTGATGAGTTAGTGGATCTGATCGTCAGCAGGGCCTGGAAGGAACCCGATACATTGGAGCTTGTTACAAAGAGGGCCGACAAGTTCCTTAGTCCCTCTGCAATCCATTTATTCTGGAGCAGAGGAGTCCCAGTCGATGCCATCGTGGTTGTTGCCACCATGAAAAAAGAGCTAGGATAGCAGAGCTCCGCAGTCCATCCCCCAAACAGGGAGTCCCAGGTGATAGACTATTTTAGGAAGTGGGTGTATGCCTCAGCTGTCTTTGGACTGAGCGTGACAAATTACTTGGCACATTTTATCTGCCTCCAAAGGGATTTGGTCCAAGCTATCCACTCCGACCTCCCTCGTAAATTCCTTGATGAGGTTATTTTATTTTATTTATTATTTTTATTTTACATTTGTTGACCGGGCTAGTCTAGCTAGCTGGATACATGTCCATTTTCAGTAGAGGCCCTGGGAAAAAAGCTCCACAAAAAGACAGTAGATACAACACTTGTTATACAAAAGGAAAAATTTACAAATGGACAGTAGTATATAATTAATTCATAAGCAAAATAAAGAAATTCAAATAGGTGCCTTTTTTTTTTTCCAGTGAAATTGATAATTAGAGAATAGAAAAACAAAAGTACTGTAGAAAGCTAGTAAAGATTAGAGAGTCTAGGAAAAGGTAGCAGAGAAAAAAAGTTTAGTAAGGGTTAGTACAAGGGCAGAGCCACAGGGAATTAAACAAAGTTTTTAGATGCTTCTTGAAAGTAGGTAAACAGGTAATTGCAGTAAGTTCACTTGGAAGCTTGTTCCAGACAGGTGCAATACAGTTGGAGAACAGACTGTCCCCAGCTTTGTTGTTGGATTTATAGGAGTCTGCTAGAAGCTTGGTGGCAGAGCGTAAGGAAGAGATGTTTTTATAAGGAGTAATAAGGTAGCTAAGTATAGTAATATTAGAAGTCTGATGGAAGATTTTGTGGGTGATGGTTAGTTGCTGTAGTAGAATTTGATTTTGTAGTTCTAGCCAGCCTAGTTGTTTAAGATTAGAGCAATGATGGGCACGAAAAGGGGCTCCTGTTGCAAATCTGGCTATATTGTTATATGCTGTTGCTAGTTTATTGAAATTAGATTTAGATAAGTTTGTAAAAATCGGTGAGGCATAAAGAAGGGTAGAGAGCAGGTGTGTTTGTGCTGTAGTACTTCTGGCTAAGGTTGTAAGGTAGGATTTAAGCCTATAGAGAGATCCAAGTTTTCTATTGACTGACTTGATGGTTAAGTTAATATGGGAATCAAAGCTGAGATTGTGGTCTATTGTGACACCAAGAAGTTTGGTAGTAGGGTCAGGGGATGTTATAGTGCTGTTGTTAGAAGTTATATTGAAGGTAAAAGAAGATGACTTTTGTGAAGGTGTGAAAAGTAATAATTTAGTCTTTTTGGGATTCAGTAAGAGGCAATATTGGTGGAACCAGTTTTCGGCTGCTGAGAAGACTTTTTGTGTAGTAGCCTGAAGCTCAACTGGGGAGGAAGCTGAACATATTAGTGTTGAGTCGTCGGCATATTGAATACAGATGGATTGTGGAAGGGACTTATTTAGGTTGTTAATAAAAATAGAAAAGAGGAGAGGTCCCAGTATTGAGCCTTGTGGTACTCCTATTTTGATATGAAGAAGAGATGGTAAGTGATTTTACCATATCACTGCTTGTTGTCTATTATCTAAGTAGGAATTAAACCACTGGATAGCCTGAGAGTCTAAATTGAAAGATTTAAGGATGTTTAGTAAGAGAGGATGGTTGACCATATCAAAGGCCTTAGAGAGGTCTAAGAATAGAGCTGAGGACAGCAAGTTGTTATTCCGATTTTTCCAGTGCCACTGAAGATACCTCTCAAGTTGCTGGTATAGGCATTGCCTTTTAGCGTCATGCCTGGTTACGCTTATGTGGGTTCTCGGAAACCTTTAAGGCATCCTTTACAAATGTTCCCTTGAATGGGTCTACTCTCTTTGGACCTTCCATGAAGGACACTTTGACCTGCTGCAAGCAGGAAGGGAGGACTCTGTCTGTGCTGGGGATCAAGCTTTCTACTCCCTAGAGGTCCTTCTCTAAGACCCAATGGGGAACCAGGAAGATGTGGTTCCGTAAAGCACAGTCTCCCTTTCAGGATGCTCCTGATGAATCCTCTTGCAGGGGGAGAGGTTTCAATGGACATTGATGCCCTCGAGGCGATGTGGGGGTCCACAAAATCAGGGCTCCAGGGAACCCTTCTCTGAGCAGCTCTGTCAGCACCCCTGAAGCACTGCCCTGCTGCTCTGCCCCGGAAGCAGTCGGAGGTTGCATTTCCGTACACCCACTAGCATAGACAAACATCACTTACGATCAGTGAGTGTTAAATATAATTTCCAGGGGCTGTTTCTTTCCCTTTTCAGAACCCCCTCTAGTAAAACATTACATCCCAGGTGTTCCACCCACTCAAAGGAAGTTGGCCTTCAAAGAAGTTCAACAACAATTTCTAAAAAAGAGCAATCCAAGAGGTCCCAGCAGGACAAAGAGGATCCAGCACTTACTTTTTCTTCTTTCTAGTACTAAAAGAGATTGGGGACCTTCGTCCTCGTCTGGATCTCAGTGAGCTCAAATTTTCAGTGAAGAAATCAAAGTTCCAGATGGTCACTGCTAGATCCATTCTGCCACTTTTACTAAAGGATGATTGGATGTGCTCTGTGGATATTCAGGATGCCTACTATCACATCAAAATAGACAGGTGTTCCAGGAGACTTCTTCTGTTTTTGTCTGCGAGCCATTACGAGTTCAGAGCCCTACCCTTTGGTCTCACCACAGCCCCCCGGGTGTTTACCAAATGTATGTCAGTGGTAGCTGCTCACATGCATCTACAGGGGTTCCAGGTCTTCCCGTACCTCAATGATTGGCTCCTCACGGCACCTTCAAACATTTACGGATACAGGCGATTCAGTATGTTCTCCCCCTCTTCTGCATGCTGGGAATAACCGTCAACCTTGCAAAATCCAATCTGATCCCCACTCAACAGTTGGACTCCATTTCAGAGATTGCAGATTTACATTTGCGCAGAATTCAGAAGATATGGGAACAGATCACACAGATATTAGACCTGTTGTATCCACCAGTTCACCTGGTTCTTTGGGCTCTTGGATCCATAGGCTCAGATGTTCATATTATTCCTCTGGCCAGGTACCACATGCATGTGTTACAATGCGAGTTAGCTGTCAAGTGGTTGGCTCTGCTTCATCCCCTGTCTATGACCATAAAACTGACTCCTATGTGTAGACATCACCTCCAGTGGTGGCTTCAGTCTCAGGATCTCTCTGTAGTTAAGCCATTTTCTCACCCACTGCCCATGGCCACACTGACTAAGGATGCCTCCCTGCTGGGGTGGGAGGTATTTTCAGGGGAAGACTGTCCAAGGCACGTGGTCCCCAATAGAGACCAAGTTACTTATAAAAGTTCTAGAGATGAGTGCTGCTCTTGTCATTGCAAACTTTCTAGGATTGCCTCCCTCTAGGGACAGTTGCAATTCAGACAGACAGTATGGCAGTCATCTGGTATGTCAACACAAAGGGGGTGGAACATGTTCTTACCCATTGTGCAGAGAGGTTATGAGAACATGGGCGATGTCTTCCAGCTGCTTCCTTTTTACAAAGCACATACCAGGAGATTCCAACGTATTGGCTGACAGGCTCAGTAGATATATCTATAGTCCTCACAAGTAGTCCCTTAATCCTTCAGTGGAGAAGCAGATTTTTGCCCATTGGGGTCAACTGTGCTGCAATCTTTTTGCCTCCCCAGCCAACCACAAATGTAGCAAGTACTTCATTTTGTCCCCCCAGGGGAAGCCACAAAGGCATGCTGTAGTCCACAGTTACCCTCCTGGTCTCCTTTATGCATACCCTCCTGTTCCTTTAATACCCAAGGTTCTGCAGAAAGTGCTATGCATGTTATCCTTATTGCCCCTTTCTGGCCTTTTTAACCGTGGTTCCCATTCATCAGGTCTCATCTTAATTATCCGCCATGGGTACTGGATTCCCATCAGGATCTGATTTCCCATCCATCAAGGCTTCCTCTCCCAAACCTTCAGATCATTCACTTAACAGCATAGTTTCTGTAGTTCCAGTGATCATTATATAGTCCAGGCTATTGTCCCCCATTAAACACATCATTCTGGCCTCCCAGAAACCCTTCACTAGAAAGGTATACAGTAGTAAGTGGAAAAGGTTCTCTACATAACTCTCAACCTGGAAACATCAAAAGTCTGGACAAAGGCCCATGAAAAAGAGGTACAAATCTGTATGCTGTTTAACATAAAATTTGCATACATAATTATGTAGCCACACCCACTTCAATGGGATTGTGGGATACCAACTTTCAAACGGAAACTGAAGAACAGACAACCAAAATATGGCCCCAGCCCATACCCTGTAGTAAATTATTTTTCTTTTTTTTTTTAAATGTGTAGTAATGATGTTTACAGTGGGAAGGGAGAAGATGATTAATCGTAGGATTTTGTTTTTGGTGATTTACCACAAAACCCACATACTGCAAAACTAGGGCATTTAATGGTAGGGAATATTCTAATCTTAGCAAAAGAATATTATAGTTTGCTGGGACCACCAAAAGTCATTCTCCATGGCCTACCGATCAATGGCATAGCTTGAGTTTGTGCTGCCCGGAGCTGTCTTTGAGTTTTTCTCCCTTCCCCCCTCACAAAATCATGGTCAAATGGGACCCCCATACACAGCCCTTTCCCCTGCACCCATTCCAATTTCCCATTACTTGACAATTTTCCCCATTTACCATAAACACTGTAATGTGTACTGCTTTACTTCTATAAAGATTATTTGGATTTCATTTAAAACTTTTATTTTACATTTTATAGCACAATCACTTAATAGACATCTGCTAAACAAAGCCATACAGTCTCACAATGAAAATAGACTTAGCATTAAAACTTCTCTGCCCTTGAAACTCGCATTCATTAAAACAGCATTGGAACCCACATTCAAAGAAAATGCATTTGGCCAGTGGTGGATAAAAATTACCTTTGGGCTATTTTCAAATCATCATAGGCCCCTTGCACATGAAACGTACATGTGTTCTTTGATACACCTTCTGGATTGTATTAAATTGCATTCCTTGTATAATACAGCACACTTGTTACAGCGAGTTTTGAATATTGTACTGAACGTTTTTCCAGTAAACAATGAAATAAAATGCATGAACCAATAATGACAAAACTGCCCAGTTCAGAATATTTCCATCATAAAAGTCTACTCAAACCTCTAAGATCCACCAGTATCAGTAAATATGTACAATCTCTGCAGAAGTAAAAGTAATCTAAATAATTCCACATTAAAGAGATTTGTAAGATGTGTAACTACTGAAGAGGTTGCTGCTAGCAAACAACTTAATATTTCATTGTTTCGTCTACAAATAAAGTGAAGCAGCAATAAGACACACACAGCCATAAATGAAGCAGCAATAAGAGACACACACACACCTGGCCTTAATTGAATCAGCAATAAGACACACACACACCTGGCCGAAATGAAAGCACAGTTTCAAATGTAGCACACTACTGCTTCTAAGCACACTGCCCTTTCTCCTGCAGTAAGTAAGGTAATCACATTGCCGTTTCTCCTGCAATAAGTAAATTAAACCACAAGCACAGTACAAATAAGTTTCTCCTGCCTATAAATAAATAAATGAAAGACAGTTTCAAATGTAGCACGCTCCTGCTTCTTAACACACTGCCATTAAAAAGAAATGTAGCACACTGCCGATTCTCCTATTATCTCTTTGACACAAAAAGTTAGACTTTTAAGGGGTAGCATATTGGTTTCAAATGGGTTCCAAATTCTCTTTTAGAACATCATTTGGAGTAACAGTCAGTAGAAGTTTGGATATTGAGTTGCTGCGTAAATAGATCAGCAGGAATTTGGTACAAATTTTACTTTTAGTTCATTGCTTAATCAACTATCTGTGCCCCCTTATCTAACAAGCACTACAGTGTCATTCTGAAAGTAAAATAGACTTCAAGGAGGCTACAGAGAGATCCCCCATGAAACATCCACATTTGGAAGTTTTGTCATGGATAATTCCTTTACTAAAGCATCAGTCACACTTCCTTACTACTAATGTGCATTCTTTACAGGTTTACCTTGCAAACTACTGTGTCTTAATCATTTTTGGTTAAGTTTCTGTTTTAATCTTTTTTGGTTAAGTTTTCTTGTTAATCAGCTTAAAAACACCACACTCCCTTTTGTACTACTGTGGATATGTCTGAGTAACCATGGACAAATAAGGGACAGGTGATGTCCTTACTAGGATACGACAGTACTTCCATACCTATTTTATCCTTATTCTCACTGATTCACTTTTGGATTGAAGACATTTATTGGCTGTGTTTTAATAAATTCCTTCAAGTCTGTGTGAATAATAAGCGGATTACTTTTATGTTGTCTATTCTCGTCAAATGAAAAATAAGCATATTAGAAATCCAAAAAGTAAGAAAATAAATTAGCTTTTAGACTTTTTAGTTGCAAGTATATTATGTAATTCAGAAGTGGAAGGATGCCTATATAGAGTATGCATCTTCCGTATGTGAATAGTTCAGTCTGTGACAGGCAGATAATATCTCTAGTTACTTACAATATTGTTCTACTGCATGCATTAATTAAGCAATAACCAACGACGTGGTGTGGTATATTGAAGATTTACCCATGGTTGGCTTGATTAAATAAAGCCAACCGTGGGTAAATCTTCAATATACCACAACCACAGAATCGGATATTACAATTATACAATGACATTATTTAAGAAAAAAAATACTTGTTGTTGTCTTTTGGCTTTTCCCGATTAGGGGTCGCCACAGCGAAACTCTGGTCCCCTAATGATTGGCAGTAGATTTTGACGAACGCCGAGGTGCCAGCTCAATTTTCTTAAATAATGTCTTTGTATAACGGCACATTACTGTTCCTTCTGCCGGTGGTGGTATACTGCTTCCATGTGTTGATGTACTGCGCATGTGTGTGGGACTTGTGTTCCCATGCTTACCCAGTACATTAATGCTTTGAAACAGAAGCAATGGAGAAAAGAAAGTCTCCTTTAATCCGTTTTTTTTTTTATATTAAAAAAAAAGTTTTGGACACTTTATACCCAAAGACATGCTGTAGGTGGATTAGGCACTCTAAATTGCCCCTAGGCATGAGTGCGTGCATGTGTGTGCCTTCTGTTGAAAGTTGGGCACCAGGCTGGCAACTCGACACCGTAAAACTCCACTGCCAATCATGAGTGGACAGGTGATCTGCTGTGGCGACCCCTAACCCGGAAAAGGCAAAAAAAGAAGAAGATACCAACGGAAAAATGTTCGGGCGACCGGATATTTTCCGTTAGTATATTGTGGGATTTACAACACGCACACTGGCCAATCAGCGTGCACATTTTGGAATATTAATGGGGGGGGGGGTCAGTGTATAATTTTACTTTATCCGTTGCATTCTGTTGCTGTTTAGAAGTTGTATGAATACATTGAAAATTCTGGTGTGACAAAAAAGTGTAATTTCTATAATTTCTACATTATACAGTCTGTGACAGGCAGTACAGTAATCTCCCCACTGCCTTCTCTTTTTCTCCTGTACCTACCTCCAACATAAAAAAACTTTTAACTAAACTTAAGCCCACCAAATTAGCAGCAGACAACCTCCCAAGTGAATACCTACAAATCGCAGCTGATGCTGTGGCCTACCCAGTATCCATCTTGATTAACCGATCTCTGTCAGAAAATTACATTCCCACACTGTGGAAAGTATCGCATATAATTCCCCTCCACAAAGGTGGACCCTCCACAGAACTAACCAGATGTGATAGTGTTCAATCTCGCCGTTTGTTCTTACACATGGGTTCGGAGCCGATCCTCGGCTCCGTGCCGGCCTCTTGCAAGCTCTGCATCGAGAAGAAGCTCGAGACAATCTAATACCCACAATCCCCCCTCTGCCTTTACCTCAGATCTAGTTTGCCGCTGCTGCATACGCATCGTTGGGAGCTAGCTCGAGAGTTTCTAAGCTAAGATATAACTTTATTTTGTTATATTTTATTAGGATTCTATTCTATTTGATGTTTTTCAGTGTTAACTGTATGATTGTGTTGTGGTTCCGTTAATTTATTGGTACCGTTAACTTTAATTATCGGTTAAATATTTGTCGGGGCCTACACCCTTCATATTTTACCTAGTAAGGAAAATTTTACCGGATTTGACAATTTTTCATCGGTTTTGACTAACTTTATCGGATTTGACTGTTTTTACTGGATTTGTCTTTCTTCCCTATAATGTCTGAGAAGGTAAAGTCTGGTTTCAAGCGTTGTCAGTGTGGCCAGAAAATGTCGGTCACTGACAACCATAGTTCCTGCGTCTACTGCCTTGGCCCTCTCCACTTACAAGAGGATTGCTCCATCTGTCACTCTTTTAGTGGGAGGGTCATGACAGATAGGCGCAGGAAACTAATGGACAGAGGTCTATTGAAACCTGCTTTCCAAGAGGCTTTGGATGCTTCTGACCAGGCATCGAAGTCCTCTAAGGAGTCGAAGACGTCGGAGCCTAAGTCATCAGCTCCGAGCTCTTCATCAAAGGTTAGATCACCGGTTCCACAGACTTCGGGCCGAGTGTTCAACTGGTATCGGTTCCTGAGCCTCGAGTCTTGGAACCGGTGATGGAGCTCCCTCCTTCGACCTTATTGAGGTCGGCTCCGTCTTCGGTTCCTTCGACCCGTTCTTCCTCCAAACTTTCGGATGTCGATGTGGATCGCGTGGTGCAGAAGTTATTGGAGCATTCGGCCCTCTCCAAACTTATTTCGGTTTCCACCCAGTTGGTGTCGAAACTTGAAGGCCTCCCTGTATCTCCATCCATTCCTCCTCCGAGACCGATTCAGTCTTTGGAGCCGGAAGAGGCTGATCTACTGATTGTGGAGCCCTCGGGTCCAGAACCGTCCTTTTCTCGGTCTGTTCCCCTCACCTCGACTCCGTCGGACCCGGTACCGGAGTCTCGGAGCCGACGGTCTGTCCTTGGTTCCGGGGCCGAGAGTCGAACCGACGTGTCGGTTCCAACTCTCCCCCTCGGGGCCTCGGCGCGGATCGATTCGGCTCCGTCCTCGGGGTCGATGCCTTCGGTGCCTGTGTCGGGGATTCTTCCCATTTCTTCGGAACCGGGGGACTCTTCGATGCGGGAACCGGGAGCGTTCGACCTGATGAGGAAGGTGTTGTCTACCCAGACAACCACATCAGGGGAAGCAGTCTCTCCTCCCCATAAAGGGCCTTTGTCTTCATCTGCACCCACGGCCACATCCAAGCGTCGGGCACCAGTGTCTCAGCCACCCCTGGAGGGTGCCCCCTCTTCCTCCGAGGCTTCTTCGGATGCTCCCCACGAGGAAGTCCCTAGGAAGAGATTGTGTAAGAGGAGACACTTGGATTCTCCACAGGAATCCTTGACATCTGATACTGACTTAGATGAGTCAGAGGGGTCCCCTAAGTCACCTTCAGAAGATGTCTCTTTTTCGGACATATTGGAGATCCTGAAGCAGAGAGGTGACTGGCAGTCCCTTCCCCCTTCTGAGGATGAGTCAGTTCTGCTGAAGGCATTTGGTGCTCGGCCTTCCTCCTCCTGGGTCACTCCGCCCTTCGAACTAATGGAACTAATCGCTCGAAGGGCGTGGGAGGCTCCTGACACAGTGGAACCTGTTCCAAGGAAACCTAACAAATACATCACAGCACCTCAGGATAAGTCCTACCTTACAAAAGGAGTTCCAGTAGACGCTATGGTGGTGGCAGCAGCCACGAAAAAGGAGATGTCGGAGTCTTCTTCGTCTGTCCATCCTCCTAATAAAGACTCTAGGACGATGGATAGATACGGGAAGCGCATTTTTAGTTCAGCGGCTTTTTCCATGCGGTCCCTGAACTATTTGACCCATTTTACACGACTACAGAGGGATCTAGTCAAAGAGTTGGGAGATACCCTCCAGGGTGCTACAGATGCAGCTGTCTCAGAGAAAGTGACAGCGCAACTTAATACCCTAACATAGATTGTTAACTCGTCCATGAGACTGATTTCCTACGCAGCCGAAGGTTCGAGTAGGGCAGCAGCTTCAGCGATTGCTCTTCGTAGACAATCCTGGATGCTTATGCTCCTTTGCGGAAGCCTTCAAGTCTTCCTTTACAAACGCCCCATTTGACGGTGCCACTCTTTTTGGCCCCAAGGTAAAGGAGACCCTTACCCGGTGTGAACAAGAGGGAAAGACTCTGTCTGCTGTCGGAGTCCGTTTTTCCACCCCAACCAGACCGTACCCCAAAGGGCAACGCTGTGGAAAATGTGGTTTCAAAACCCCAAGGATCTTTCTCAGGCACACAGGGTGATGCCCCCTCTAGAGGCAGAGGAGGGGGCAGAGGTGGAAGACGCCGCCCTGGCGGCAGAGGGGGTCCGCAACATCAAGGTGACAGGGAAACACTCCCTGGTAAACCTTTCCAGCACTCCTGAGAGGAGGCCCGACTGTCCTGCTCTGGAGGCAGTCGGGGTCGCTTAGCTTTATACCCTCAGGCCTGGCAAAATATAACTACAGACAAGTGGGTAAAAGCATGGTTACCAGAGGTTACAACATACCCTTCCTATCCCATCCCATCCCAAAGAAAAGACTCCCAGATGTACCGCCCCATCTGCGAGAGCCAGCAGCCATAGAAATTTCAAAGCTGCTAGAAAAAGAGTCATCCAACCAGTCCCAGCGGACCAGCAAGGATTCGGGACTTACTCAAGGTTCTTTTAGTTCCAAAGAAAACAGGGGACTGGAGGCCCATTCTAGACCTAAGCTACCTCAATACTTTCGTCAGGAAAGAAAAGTTCAATGGTCACGCTTCAATCGATCCTTCCATTCTTACAGAAGGACGAGTGGATGTGCTCAATAGATCTAGAGGATGCATACTACCACATCAAAATGGCCAGGGCATCCAGAGATCATTTGCGCCGGCTGGGAGCCAGTCACTTTCAATTTCGAGCCCTGCCCTTTGGTCTGACCTCAGCCCCAGGGTCTTCACCAAATGCATGGCAGTGGTAGCGCCTCACTTGAGACGCCAGGGATTCCAGGTGTTTCCGTATCTGGACGACTGGCTCCTTTCGGCCACCACCCGGCGTCAACTACTGCAGGCCAGAGACTTTGTTCTTCAACTGTGTGTCCACCTAGGGATCTCCGTAAACTTCGGAAAATCCTTACTTCAGCCATCACAAAATATCTTGTTCATAGGAGCAGAATTAAACACACGTCAGTTGATTCTGAGGCTTCCCCCAGAAAGGATATTATCACTTCAGACTCATATACGTCTTCTACTCTTGTCAAGGAAATCTCCTGCAAAACTAGTACTGAAGGTGTTGGGCCTCATGTCAGCCTCCCTTATTGCAATTCCCCTGGGAAGGCTGCACATGAGAGTCCTACAATGGCTACTGTTTGCACAATGGTCATTTCAACAACTACCTCTAACACACGAGATTCTTATAACAAAGACATGCAAAACAGATCTAAACTGGTGGCTTCAAACGTGCAACCTTTCCAAGGGGAGGCCGTTTGTGCTACCCACGCCCACAGTTACGGTGACCACGGATGCTTCCCTGATAGGGTGGGGGGGCATCTTTCAGGGACAGACAGTCCAAGGCGAATGGACCAATTTGGAGTACAATCTGCACATCAATGTTCTAGAGTTGAGGGCAGTGTTTCTAGCATTGCAACACTTTGCTCCCCTTCTTCCTCTAGGGACTATTGCAGTTCAGACGGACAACATGTCTGTAGTCTGGTACATAAACAAGCAAGGGGAACCAAGTCCTATCAACTATGCAGAGAGGCCATGAGAATTTGGCAGTGGGCGGAGTCCACGGGTCGCTTTCTAATAGCAACGCACATCCCGGGTCATCCAACGCCATAGCCGACAGGCTGAGCAGAGCAATTCTGTTACCGCACGAGTGGTCCCTAAAACAGTCAGTGGCGAAAAGGATTTTTCGCACGGGGCCAGCCTTCCTGCGACCTGTTTGCGTCTCCAATGAATGCCAAATGCAGGAGCTACTTTGCCCTATTACCCTCCAGGGGAAGTCCCCAGGACGCACTGGTTTACGATTGGCCCCGGGACTCCTGTACGCATTTCCTCCATTTCCTCTTATATCAAAGTTTCTCCAGAAAGCCAGGAACCTACACAGGACGATAATCCTCATTGCTCCATTCTGGCCTCGTCAAATTTGGTTTCCCTTCCTGAAGATACACTGCACTCGGGGACCCTGGATTCTGGACCCAGAGCCAGATCTATTGACTCACTCGTCAGGGGTTCCCCATCCCGCGCTCCGGTCACTCCATCTAGCAGCTTGGCTGCTCCAATTCCCAACTTAGCCAGGTCTGATCTTTTGTCACCAGCAGTCCAGGATATATTGGTGGCTTCGCATAAAGCTTCCACTACTAAAACATATACTAACAAATGGAAGCGATTTGTGTTCTGGGCGAATACACACCATGTGGATCCTTTTATAGCTCCTTTGAATAAGATATTAGAGTTCTTAACGGACTTATTTCATCAGGGTGCTTCTCCTGCTACTCTAAGAGTTCAATTGGCTGCCATTTCGAATTTCCATGTGGAAGAATGCGGAGCTCCTGTTATGGCTCACAGACTTTGTAAAGCCTTTTTAAAAGGAGTTTTTCATATTAGACCACCGGTCAGATCTCCGATTTCACCTTGGAGTCTAAATTTATTGTTATCTAAATTAATGTTGCCCCCTTTTGAACCCGCCTCTTCTTGCCCATTAAAATTTTTGTCCTGGAAAACTCTCTTTCTGGTAGCCATTACTTCCGCTAGGCGAGTATCTGAACTTCAGGCTCTCTCCATCAAGCACCCTTATTTGATCTTTCACTCTGACAGAGTTTCTCTTCGAACCAATTCATCCTTCCTCCCTAAAGTGTGTTCTATTAACAATATTAATCAGTCCATTGAATTACCCACTTTCTTCAAAAACCACTCCAACAAAATGGAGTATATGTTACACAAATTGGATGTTCACAGACAGCTAAGATTTTATTTGGATAGAACAAAAGATCACAGAAAAACAGATCAACTCTTTGTGGCTTTTGCTGATAGCAGGAAAGGACTTGCAGTTACCAAAAGAACTCTTTCTAAATGGTTAACGGATTGTATAATCTATGTCTACGATTCTTCAAATCAACCCCTTTTACACAAACCCAAAGGACATTCCACAAGGTCAGTGTCTACGTCTTTGGCTCATGCAGCTCGCCTACCACTGACGCTATTTCAGCGGCTGCTACTTGGTCTAAGCCACATACATTTATTTCTCATTATAAAGTAGACAAGGTTTCTAGAGACAGGGCAACCCTTGCTTCCACTGTGCTCAAGTACGCCCTCCGGTGAGATCCTCAGGATCAAGGAGCTAGGACGCTACCCATGTGTAAGAACAAACGGCGAGATTGAACACTATCACATATAGAAGTTATGTCCTTACCATAACGTTCCATGTGGAGTGTTCATCTCGCCTTTGTTCTTACAGTCCCACCCTCCCACCCTTAGGAAGAACGTTCTTTGATGCCTGGCCAGGAGCATTCTGCTACTGTTACGATATGGTGTACATAGTTGGCATATATATATATATATATATATATGTGTCTGTTTAGATATATATATATAGTTATCTGTAGATTCTTTCTATACATATGTGTATAAGCATGAATGTGCTATTCTGTAGATTGGTTTGCTTGCAAACTAGATCTGAGGTAAAGGCAGAGGGGGATTGTGGGTATTAGATTGTCTCAAGCTTCTTCTCGATGCAGAGCTTGCAAGAGGCCGGCACGGAGCCGAGGATCGGCTCCGAACCCATGTGTAAGAACAAAGGCGAGATGAACACTCCACATGGAACGTTATGGTAAGGACATAACTTCTATTTACCGCCCCATAGCTATTCTTTCTCCACTCTCCAAAATACTAGAGAGATGCATACACTCTCAGGTCTCAGACTACCTCCTTACTAACAATACTCAGCATGGTTTCCGACCAAACCATAGCACCACCACTGCCTTACTCTCCTTTACTAATACTATCCTTCAGCATAAAAACAATGGCTATCTCTCCTCTGCTACTTTCCTAGACCTATCTAAAGCATTTGACATGGTCCCACACAAATAACTTATCTCTGTCCTCAATAACCTATCCTTCTCTCAGTCAGTCACCAACTGGTTTCAGAGTTACCTGTCTGACCGCCAACAGTCCGTTGTATGGCAGAATGACATATCTCCCCAAATACCTGTCTCCATAGGGGTTCCCCAAGGATCCATCCTTGGACCCCTACTCTTCTCTGTTTTCACCAATAATCTAGCCTCTGCCACCAAACATGGCACACTCATACAATACGCAGATGACGCAACCATCGTCTGCTCAGCCCAGTCCCTACCCAAACTGCAAAAAGTCACAAGTCACACAGGAAGCCTTTTCCTCTGTTGAAACTTGGTTATCTGATGCCCAATTAATACTCAACCCAAACAAAACTAAACTACTCATCTTCCAACCCACCAAACATACTTAAAACAACTCTCAGTTTAACATCACAGCAAAAGACAACACCACTATATACCCAACAGAACACACCAAATTGCTAGGAGTGGAAATAGACAATAAACTAAAATTTGACATTCACATATCCATGACCATAAAAATAAGTCCACAAAAAACTAGGAGCGTTATACAGAAATAAGCAACTTCTCATCAAAGCAGCAAAGATTTCAATAGCAAATTCCCACCTTATCTCCACCCTACTTTATGCCTCTCCAATATATATGCTGCCTTGAACCAGGTCTCTGTTAAAGCACAAATGTCGGTGTTCTCCATTTTAAGGAGTGCTTCGAGCAAGTGCATTTTGAGATTTAGACTTCTAGCGTTGAGCAGCATGACCCTCAGATTGCATTTGTTTGTAGCTGTTACGGTGGTAATTTGGTCTTTGGAACATTACCTAAAAAAGGCACTATAGAGGTGGCAAGAGCCTTGGCCAGGGGTAACAGATGCTGGCCATCTCTGGCAAAGCATCAAGGTCTGTCAGTCATGTCATCCCAGGCATACGGATACTGGATCCCCTTAGAATGACACCAGAAACTTAGCCAATTGTTGAAATCAATAATGTTCTGCTTGTACTGTGGTATAATTCTGGGTGATGGTAGGATACTGCTCAGGGCTAGGGTCATACCTGCCTGGGCTACATAATCCGAGAGCTCCTCCATGTCTCTTTTCATGTAGTCCAGGGAGGTACGTTTCAGGTCATTCACACCCACATGTACAATGACAGAGTCATATTTGTACCTGTTGTTGAGGGACCTGAGTGCATGCGTTATGTGGCAGATCCTGGCACCTGACAGGCAGCTGACTGTTACCTTCTCCTTATTCAGCATAGTGAGTGGGACATCAGTGTGCCTCACTATCGAGTCACCTATGACCAGTGTGTTGGACATGCTGTTTTGCCTTAGGGGCTTTGGTTGAATGGCACACTGTTTGGGAGAGTTATGTGTCTCATGATTAGTGTTGTGTTGTGGTGGTCGAGTGCGTTTCTGCCTTGCTGATCTCTGCTGGTTGTGTAGATTTTTATTGAGAGCCTTCACGAAGGTGGGTGTGTGGTTTCCATCGCAGTTTCTTTTACTGACGCCATTTAACTTTTCAGTACTACTGAATGCTGCAAGAATTTATCATTACTGTCTACAATCTTCTTGGATAAATAGTATGAGCTGTAACTGCATAAATTGTATTAAATTGATTTTTTTTACCATACAGTACTGTCTTTAATTCGGGTCTACTTTAGATTGACAAAAAGTCAAAATGTCGAACACTAGCATGAGCGTAAACGCAGGAAGTCAATGTTTATTTTTTTGGATCGCAGTGCAGTAATGATTAGAATATTTGCCCTTTCCTCACTGTAGTCCGATCTCTGAGTTGGAATATATATTTAGTGGGGGGCAATAGCGATTTCAAATTTCTGCATTTACGCTCATGTGAGCATTTGGCATTTTGATTTTTTGTGTATATAATATAGACCCTTTAATTCAGTTATTACCAGATTAAACTGATCTGATTCTGGAAGTTTACCTATCTTGTCTTTTATACAAGTATGTGATTTTTTTTGTTTTTGTTTTGTTTTGTTTTTTTTTTTATTACCTGGAGGTTTACTTGTAAGTTCTTTATACAAGTACATGAAGTTTTTTTATATAAATAGTATAAACATTTATTACTAGAATTGAATTGATTTAATTCTGGAATTTTACTTGTTTGCCCTTTATAACATAACAGTTGAACCTGTGGCTTTAAAGACATAATATGTATGTGATGCACTCTTTTCATTCATGGGATCTAAAATGTAGCATTGACTTTAAATTTCACATTCTGTAAACTAACAAAGCGTTATTTACCCATTTTTACTAACTGATCTAATTCTGGAACTTTACTTGTCTGTCCTTTTTACAAGTATAGCAGTATTTGTGAATGTTTTTTTGCCTCTGTCTGTATTAAGATATTATTTATGTATTGCAACGCTTTAATCCAAATATGTTAAACAAAACAATAACACAAAAAATGTATTTGCCAAATCTGTAACTGTAAACTCTTTATTCTGCAAATTAACTTGACTGTAATTTCTGGTATACCCTACACGACATAGATGCGTATGGTTACCCTTTTATTTTCTAACTGGCCACAACCAGTATGTCTGAGCATTTTCTTTAGCTGTGTTAGCTGAACTGGAATTTACTTTATATTTATCCCATAAATCTGGATGTTTCTGTCACAACCAATTCTTCAAATTTTGTACGTTTGCAAAAATCTTGTCACTGAAGTCTGAAACAACATATAACTCTAATGACATCTCCATACCTAGTACGGAGCTATTACACTTCGAGCTGTTAGCTGCTGTAATCTTTGACCCTTTAAATTCTGACAAAACTGCATTTGTGTCCTCTAATAAAGATCTGTTGGTAACTGAAATTTTGTTTGTATTAATCAGTACATTATTCCATAATTTTTCTGTAAACAGTGAAATATTTTTGTTCCTTTTAACCTTAAACATTGACAGATAAATACTCTCCTTTGGTGCTGGAGTGCCACACTTTTTATAGATGAGCCGAAAATCTTTTTTTATAGAACTAATCTGTATATCATTTACTTTATCAGGCTGATCAAAATCTGCACTCTTATGCCCCTTCAGTGCAGTATTTGCACTGGCTTGTACACTGATTGTATTTTTGTCTGTGTACTCATTCTGCAAATGAGACTCAGTGTACTTTTCTGATTTAACCCTTTTGCATCTGGAAAGATGTAACATTTCTGAACTAATAACCTTTAACTTAAGAAAAAAAAAAAAAAAACATTTCTGGAACACAGCTTTTTAGACTGCTTTACCCAATTTTTAACTTTAAACCAATCATTTAGTGATGTCTTAACTGTAGAAGTATTACTTGACATGTTTATACAAGAGGTATGCAAATGAGTTTTACTGATGAATTTAAACTTTTATGAGCTGTTAGCTTAAAAGTGCATATAAAGTCTTGCATAACTTTATGATTCTGGAAGAATGTGTCCTGTCGTCGGTAGGTTTTTAACCTTTTGTTGCTTCTTGGCTGTGTGACGTTTTGGAAATTCTGGGAAATCCAAAAACAGTAGAAGATTAAATGACCAAAATGAGTAGCATTTTTTAAATATTGCTCCAGTTCATTTAAAAAACTAATATAACAGCAGGTTTTGTACAGCATGCATTTTATGTACAGTAAGAAGCATGAAACAGTAATGTCTGGCATTGTTAGTTATCCTCAGTAACTTATCAGAAAACTTACAAGATACTAGGCAAAAGTCTAAGGCAGAATCAGAGGCATTCTGCAGAATCAGTAGTTGAAAGGTGTACAGAGAGCATCCACCAAAGAAGAGCATCTGGAAGCTGGTAAACACTTTGTTCAAAGTAAAAACAAAGTCGGAGAGGAGTGTTTTATTTTGTTTAATGGCTTCTCGACCCCTTCTCATGTGGCCACTGATCACTATAAAGAATGATGCTAGTGCTTAACAGCACTGAGGGACCACTTAACAGCTAAGTACCTTTCTGTCACCAGAAATGTGCTTAAGAAGCATGTCTTTTCACTAACTTGGACTGTAATTGAGCTACAAATGTAGTACACTCAAATTGAAATGAATGGGGTATGATCGGGTTCAGTACTGTTTCTTTCAGTGTTTTTATATGAACTTGTAAAAGGTTGCTTTAATAATGGCTGCAAAACAGGGTTGCTATACCAATGAGTCCAAAGAGGATGACAGGATTGAAAAATCTTGTCTTTGAAAAACATGGCAGCTTAAATTCAGTACAGAATAAATGTTCTAGGAAATGAAAACCAGAAATGAGTGCAGGGTAGATGAAACAACAGCAGTTGAGTTAAGTAAGTTTGGTTAGTCATATGAGATATAAAGATGATCAGGCAATGTAATTTAAAGAAAGCTTATGAAGTCTTGCATAGAAAGAGGCATCACCAGTAGAAAACAATGCACCTTTATCCTGAGCAGGCAGTTGGAAAGACCCCATCTTGCACTGTAAACTTATTTCTAAGGATATAGATAGGATAAATGCACTTTGGAATAGGGTTGCAGAAGTAGGTGTCAGTCCTTTCCAGAAGCTGTTTAGAGAGAAATATGTAGATCTGATGCCTTTTCTATATGGCTTCAACCTGTGGGTTATCAGATCCGACTCACATCTGATGCAGGCCAAATCCTCTAGACATCAACTTGCAGGGCTTCGTCTCCCTACCCACATCCCCCCACTCCCCAGCAGATACCTCAGATCAAGTTTGTTGCCATTTCATTCCAGTCAGCAGCTCAATCTGTGGCTCTGCTACAGCATATCCTTTTTGGGTCTTCCCTTACCTTTTAGCCATAGTTAGTGTTAGATAGTTTAGCGAGGCTTAGGTGATGGAGTTTGGTTTTCTGAGGATTTATGGCATTTTGGTGTATGTATAGTTAGTGATGAGCTTCTCCCACCTTTTGACATTTTTAACTTGTTGGATTTCATTTCTGTATTTAGTTTTTGTCTAGGAGTTTGGTGTAGGTTCACATAGCTTTTACTGCTAATGTGTTGTGTTCTGTTAATGGTTATTTAACCATGGATAAGAGGTTCAAAAAATGTGTTTCTTGTGGGCAGAAGCTTCCCTCACAAGATGCACATGACAGGTGTGTATATTGCTTGGGGACTGCCCACCTTGATTCTCTCTTTTCAATCTATGAGACGTTCATGTCCAGAGCAGTTAGAGAGGAGGGCTAAATTAGTTTTAGAAAGTCTTCTTCCTGCTGGTTCTTCCTTTTCAGCTCAGAAGAATAGCTCTGACAAATCTCACTGTTCTTCTAAGGACTCCAAAACTTCTAGAGGGGACAGGTCCTCCTCTGTCTCCACTCCAGGTTAATTTTCTGGTTCGCTGGACCCAAATGTCCCAAGACTTTTTGGTGCCCTGGCAGCCTCACCATTGGCTTGAATTTCTTTTTAGCCAAAGCGCCTCCATCAGGTCAGGTAGATTCCACCGTCTGCCTTTCCACTCCACCAGAAGTGACAGGCAGTTTCTTTATCAACAAAGTGACCCTCTAAGCCCCATTTAGTAGCTTCATCCACTCAGTCGTCAAGGTCTGCTAGCAGCTTCCAAGCTTCAGACTTGGTCCAGCTAATGAGGTCCTTCTTGAGACTTAGATGCAATTAGATCTTATTCCTTCAGGTCCGGGACCCCTTAATCCTCGGCTCCATCACCTTGGTTTCGACTATGTTTCCTCCTTCAGGGCTGGATCTGATGTCTTGGCTAACTCCCACCTCGGCCTTGATTCCGGCCATAGTTGAGCTGAGTGGACTTTGGAGCAATGGCATTGATACTGGCATTTCCGGGTCTGGTTTGACAGTCCCAGCTTCAGGTTTGTGCCACCCACTGAGAGACCTGGCCTTTGATAGCACAGCCCCAGTCTTGATGTCAGTATAAGTTGTGGCTCTCCAGGGTTCCAGGAAATCTCGAGTTTCTTTGGATCTTGGGGACTGTCTGCTCCAAGCAGCCAGCTTCTGCCACCAACTTTGACATTGAGGAAAGGATAGGTCTTCTGTAGCTGGTGTCCCATCCCCCTTCTCATTTGTGCCTGCTGCCAGTCATCATCCTGCTCCTGGATAGTTCATGCCAGTTGGTCTCCAGTACATTTCCCTTGCTGGGCTTCTCCTCTGGATTTGCTGGAGCAGGAGGTCTCAGGTGGTGTAAGAGGAAGCACCTTTGCATTTTTGTGGAGTCCCTCACTGTGGATACTGACCTTGAGGAGGGAGAGGGGTCCCCCAAGTCACTGCACAATGATGCCTCCTTTGGCAATTTCTTGGCTATTCAACAGTCAGTGGCTAGACCACCAAAACCCCTCTTCTGAAGGACTTTTGGAGGCCTTTGTTGTGGGCCCATCCATGCCCTGGGTAGGTCCCCTTCTGACATGATAATAGAGCTGGTGTTTTGGCGAGAATAGAAGGAACCTGACATGTTGGAGCCCATTCCCAAGAAGCCTGGTAAAATTATTTTCCTCCCAAGGATTGGCCACTGGAGTATGGACCTGGACATGAATTCGATCATGCTGGTACCCACCACAAAGAAGGAAATCTCCAAGGAGAGTTCCTCTGTCCATCCATCGAACAGAAATTTTCAGGCTTTCCATCATCTAAGGAAGCGATTGTCAGCCTCACTGAAATTTGCTTTTGAGGGCTCTGAACTACTTTCCACACTTGACAAGGCTTCGGGGAAGCCTTGTGGCTGAAGTGTATTAAGACACAGTAGTTTCTGAAGATTTAGAAGACACTGGAGACTCAACTATTTACTCTTCAGCCCACTGCCAATGTTTCCATGTGGCTCATTTCTAATGCAGCTAATGGAGTGTCCTGAGTGTCTGGCACCAGCATTGCCATGCAGCACCATGTTTGGATGTGGCTGCTCAACTTTGCAAATTGCCTCAAGACACCTTTTGTTAACACCCCTTTCGATTGCCATTATCCAGAGGTTATACCATTCCCTTATTAGAAATTCCAAATTTAGCTCACAAGCATCCCAGACATTCCACCAAATCAGAGACTGTTGGCAGCAGCAGAGATTCAGAAGCTTTTGGTAAATTGAGTCATCCATGAGGTCTCACCACACCAACAAGGATCCAGGGTCTACTCAAGGTTCTTTTGGGCACCAAAGAAGAACAGGGACCTCGGACCTATTTTAGATTTGATAAATTTATTCCCTTTATGAAACAGACCAAATTCCAGATGGTCGCAATGCAGTCTGTTCTACCCCCTGCTGAGGAAGGATGATTGGATGTACTTACTAGATGTACTTAGTAGACCTCATGGACGCCTACCTAATATTTTATCAAGATAGAGAGGGCACTCTAGGATGTTTCTGCTCTTCTGGCTGGGAGCCGTTCATTAACATTGCAGAGCCCTGCCATTCGGTCTCACCACCACCCCATACCTGGATGATTGGTTCCTCACTGCCCTCATGAGAAGGGATATCTTACTCCAGTTGTACAGCCATTTAGTTATAATTGTCAATCACTTCAAGTCTAGTCTACAGCCAGTCCAAACATTAGAGTTCATAAGTTGCTACATGGATACCGTCAACTAAATTGCCAGACTCCCAAGCTCCAAGACTACTCAACCTGCAGTCCCAGGCAATAGCTGTACTTTTCCCTTTCAAAACCCCCAGCTCACACAATTTTGAAACTCTTAGGCCACATGGTTGCACCGATAGGGTTGGTTTCTTTAGCTAGGTACCACATGAGGACTCCACAATGGATTTTCACAGTGCAGTGGTCTTTTTTGACTCATCCAGTGGACTTTCCCATCAGGTTGTCAAAGGTGTGTCATGATCAGATTCACTGGTGGTTATAGTTGCACTAGTGACCAGTGGGAGACCATTCTTCCCCATCTTGTGGTCACAGTCACCACGGGCACCTCCCTTTTTGGGTGGGTGCGGGCATTTTGAAGGAAGGATGGTTTGAGGGTCCTGGTCATCTGTGAAAGCCAACATTCACATCAGTGCCCTATAAATGAGGGCTGTCCTTCCTGCATTTCAGGCCTTTTAGAATGTCCTCCCTAGCAGTGTGATTTTGATCTAGAAGGACCATGTGTCCATTGTCTGGTATCTGAACAAGCAGGGGACAAACATGTTCTTCTCCTCTTTGTTGAGATGCCTTGAGAGTTTGCCAATGGGCGATCTCGTCTGAACATTTCAGATTGCAATTCATATTCTGGGAAGGTACAACATTCTGGCTGACAGTTTGGGCAGAAATATTCTTCTTCCTTACAAGTGGTGTCTGAATCCAAGAGTTGCAGTTTAAATCTTTCAGTGCTGGGGCACTCTGTGTTGTGAACTGTTGGCTTCCCCCTCCAACACCAAATGCAACAGCTGTTGTGCCTTAGTCCCTCCTCAGGGGCAGTCATCCAAAGATGCTGTTCTGCATGATTGGCCCCCAGGTCTCCTATACACATATTCTCCAGTTCACCTGATTGTCACGTTTCTTTAGAAGGCAGCCCATAGTGGCTATGATCCTCATAGCTTCCTTCTGGCCTTGTCAGGTGTGGTTCACCTTTCTATGGCCTCTTCTGCGATACCCTCCTTTGAGTTCTGGATCCCATTCCAGATCTCATTTCTCATCCAGCAGGTCTAGATCCTCCCAGCCTGCAGTCCCTCAAGTTAACTGACTGGTTTCAACAGTTCCCCTTGATGACCAGTCATCCCATGCTGTCTGATAGTGTTGTGCATATATTGTCCTCTTCCTAAAAGCTATCTCCTAGGAAAGTGCATTTGAGTAAATGGAGACATGCCTTATTGGTGGAATCTCAATTGTTTGATTCTTTTTCTGTGTCTTTAGAATCTGTTCTTGATTTTCTTGCCGAATTGTTTAATTCAGGTTATAGTGTCTCTACTATCAAGGTACATTTGGCAACAATTTCAAGTTTTCATTTTGGTAGGGATAATATTACCTTGGCAGCTGTAAAATTTTCCAAGGCATTTCTCAAAGGTACATTTCTTCTGTGTCTTCCTGTTCAAGATTCCATCCATCCCTGGGATTTGCCTTTCACATTGCAAGTCCTTCCAAGCCCTCTTTTCAAACCCTCTGCTACTTTAGACTTAAAGTTGTTATCCTGGAAAACCTTGTTTCTGGTGACTGCTACCTTGGCCATGAGAGTTTCTGAGCTACAAGCTCTAGATTCTTCTCATTATCTGGTGTTTCACAAAGATAGTGTTTCACTCCGCACCAATACTTCCTTTCTTCCCAAGGTAGCCTCTAAGAGTAATTTGAATAGATCTATTCACCTTCCTGTGTTTTTTCCTTGGATGTGCATAAACAATTGAGATTTTACCTTGACAGGACAAAGGCCTTTAGAAAGGTCAGCCAGCTGCTTGTCTACTTTTTGGCATTCAGATTGGGCAGACCTGTGTCTAAAGTGACTTTAAGTGGTTGTCAGACAGTATTTCCTTTGTTTACAACTTGAGAGGCAACACTTTGTATGCTAAACCTAAGGTTCACTCTACTAGACCTGTGGCTACTTGTACACCATTTTTTTCCAGAACTCCCTTGGATGAGGTTTGTGCAGCAGCTACTTGGGTGAGCCATCACGCCTTTGTTTCTTACTACAAGTGGGACTTTCAGTCTAGGTCCAGAGCTGCCTTTGGCTCCATTGTGTTGCAAAATATCCTTCTGTAGATCCTCCAAGGGATTTTTATGTGGCTGGGGGCTCTGTCCCTCAAGTTGAAGCCAGACAGAGACAAAAACCTTGGATATGAAAGTTATATACTTACCATAATGATAGATGCATTTTGTCTGTCTGCGTTTTGTTTAACCCTCTCCCCCTCCTGCATGTCTTTTTTGGCTAATTCTGGTGCATGAGATGACCAAGTTGGGATGGCCTAGTTAGCCTCCTTTTTTTGGAGTCTTTTGTCCTCCTCCTTTATGTGAGTAAGGTAATTTAGAGGTAGATTAAAGTGGAGCAAACTCAATTTGAGGTATCTGCTGGGGAGTGGGGGATTGTGGGTGGGAGAGGCAGAGCCCAGAGAGTTAAAGTCTAGAAGATTCTGCCAGTGTCAGATCCAATAGCCCACAGGTTGAACCAGAAGGAAATAGACAACACGGATCGTTATGCTAAGTACATAAATTTTGTTTTTGTTAAAAAAAAATAGAAATACATAAAGCTTGATAAATGTAGCATAGAAATGATAATAGAACATGAAAGAAACTTTTAAGTACCTTAAGGGAGTCCATAAAGTTCTACTTGGTAGAATGTTTAAAAAAATTGTATCAGTGGGACCAAGAATTAATCTATCTCTAAAGTAAATGTCTCAGGGTAGCAGAAACTTGGTGGTCTAGGTGGGCATGCAGACATTTTCTGTCTGATATTGTGTTTCTTTAAACCACGTACTGTTTGAATAGACAAATGAATTTGGGCAGTATTCAGTAGTGTATTTTGATGGGACTCATTTACAGCTGCTGGGCAGTATAGATTCAGATACATTTTTTGTTTGTTTGCAGCATGCAATCAGAGCTTTAGCCCTACGAGTCTTGAGAGAAATTCTGAGGAATCAGCCCACAAGATTCAAGAATTATGCTGAACTTACTGTAATGAAGACATTAGAAGCACACAAGGATCCTCATAAAGAAGTAAGGTGTATTTCATTTATCAGTAATGTTTTCAGCTTTTTTTTTTTTTTTTGCACCATTGGCTTAACAGTTTTTGCTGTTTTCAGTAGATGCCAGATATTTCCACATTTTTTGTCTGTGGTAAATCACTACACATGAGCATAGCCCTTTTGTATGTAAACATATATTTGGTTCATAATTTTGCTGGCATTGTCTATGCCACCCTTGCAGGCTTCCTTCAGGCAGTAAGTGATGCCTTTCAGTGTATGTAGAAGTGAGTCCACATCCATGCTATGAGAACAGCACGTATGTACATTTGTTATGCCAGTATGCAAGTAAGCCAGCAGCATCCAACTTTGTTTTGTGGCAAGACTTACTTTCTGAACAGTTTGATTCTGTTTCCATTTTTCTGGACTTTGGAAAATAGTGATCATTTGCTTACTTTTATTTGTTTTATCTGTTTAGTTGGTAGAGTTTTAAATTTGGCCTGTGTAACAGAGTGTCTAGAGATACAGCAGCTTACTTTTAGAGATATTAGTTAATTTGCTTATTTCCCCAGGACTTGATCATCTTGGAATTTTTGCTTCATGTTCATTTGGAGCAGGGTGAAATTATTTTTATCTAGCTTGTATTTCTGACAGCTGTTCATAGTTCTTTTTTTATTTCCTTGGAGGTACACAGTGAGATTGTGGATCCTTCTTGATGAAGCTTGTGTTTAGGTTTATCTTTCCCATCGGTTATCATTTTGCAGAATTTTCTTAAAAGTTCTTCCTTGTCCAGTGCCATGAATGTCATGCACTGTTTACATAAATATACCTAACTGCTAAGCACACAAGTCTTTTTTTCTCCTCACACAATTCAGATTGCACTTCAATCCTTGGCAAGCATTCTTGCATTCATTCCCTACTTATGAACTGAATAAGTGTCAGTGGTGCTGTCAGATTGTCCCACATATCCCAGGGTATCATTGTATTGCTTTGGGGAGAAGCACTGTGTCAACCACTACTGTAAGTGCCAGCACTTCAGCCTTGGCACTTATAGCCAGTGAGAAAAGCTTCTGGCATACCTTTCAACCAGAAAGATGGTGGCATTTCAGAGCACTTCATTTAGGGACTAGGTGTAGGGTCCACTGTGTAACTCTAGGCATCAGGATCCTGAGATTTCCTGGAGGAGAATGCAAAGAAGGACGTCCCATACGTTAATCACCTCAAGTCATAAGATTCTTCATCATCTTCAGAATGTAATCTTAATATCTGTTTGTGTGTGCATGTGTATATAGAAATAGCAAGGAGCAAAGTTGATGGAAAGAAACCTATCCCTCCTTGGGGGTAAGTCTGTTTCTAAAATGTCCTCTTCGGTTACAATGATGCCTACCTCTTCTTTGGTAATGAGAATGTAACCCTGAATCTGTTTGCAGTGTCAGTGTGAAAAATGAGGGGGGGGGGGGTCATAGGAGAGAAACAGCCCTGGTCCATCCCTGGGAGCAGTGCATTTTGAGGTGTTGGCACTACCCAAACCCGACTTCATGAGCTGAGGGTGACTGGCCTGATCTTGGAGAGTAGGGATACCTAAAAGTGAAGTCTCAACTCGCTGTATTCCCCCCTAACCGTCCATACACACATACACACAGCACAGGCTCAGCAGAGTTTGTCGACCTGGGAAGGAGAAAGGGCCACTGGATTGCTTTCCACCAAGGCTTGCAGTTTAAGGCCTAGATTCCATGTAGAATTCTTTGCAGGAGCCGTATGACAACCTTACAGAACACTACCTGATGCTGACATTAGCTCGTCTGCAGACCTTCTTCTCACATGCCCTTGCTCCATGGCTCCATCAGTCATTTCCAATAACAATATAATATGTATATGTGTGTGTATGTGTTCATACAACCTAGTACACACCTGTGAACCATTATGAGAAGTGCCCACTGTCCTACTAGCAGTCTTGCTGATATCAGAACACTACAGATTCAGATATTCATAGGACATAGCATCATTTAGTTCAGGAAATGTTTAACAGGTGGCATGATGCCAGGGTAATCCTATGAGCTAGACTTGCAAAGGCTCCAGGGTCATTAGCCTAATGCACAGCTATGAACCTATGAACCTTTATATATATGTAAGATATATATATATATATATATATATATATATATATATATATATATATATATATATATATATGAGATGTATATGTGTATATACACACACGTATAAATAAAACACACACACGTATGTATAGATGTATGTAGATCACATTCTGAAGATGATGTAGAAGCTTATTACTGGAGGTGATGAGGACACAGGACTCCTTTCTTTGCATTCTCCTGCAAGAAGTCTGAGGATCTGTAAGCCATTCTTCTTGAAAGCCAAGGAGAGTGATTTACCATCTCTGTTCCCTGAATGGCCTTCTGGGCAGGCTTGAGACTCAGGGAGGTCCATTATGTGCTAGCCTTATTCTTTTACAGTCCTTCCCAACCAGAAATGTCTACTTGTGTATTTGGGCAAAGATGTTGGAGTAGTCCAGGGTCAGTGCACTACATTCAAGGAGACAGTTATCAAAGATGTTATCTTAGAAGCCTGAAGTTACCCTGGCTCTGTTCCACTGACCCCCTCCACCAAAGATTTATTTATTTTATTTTATTTTATTTTTATTCTTTTCCTGACATTATGCTATTGTATTACTCTAATATATTGTTACTTGATATTGTACCTATGGAGTTTTTCTCCCTAGGACTCCATTGAAAATGGGTTCACTTGGCCCAATGGACCATCCTGGCAAACAAACTTCAAATAAATAAAAATAAATAAATAAATAAGATGGCAGATGCCCTGTATAAATTCTGAGACTATGAGTGCACTTCTGTAAGATCTCTTTGAACCAGTAAAGGTCCCACAGATTACAGTATACAGGGCATCAAAAGCTTTGGGTTAATGTCCAGCGAGAGTATACAACTCTACTGTTTTAAAAATTGAGAAAATGCATCTTTTTCCACTTAGTAAAATTTGTGTTCTCCCTTGTAGACAGGACATTTCTGAGATTAGTTTTAGGGACAGTCTCATTCAGACCCTCTTTATGGCTTGTAAGGTGGACTTCCCTATGACTTGCCACCATTTTGACCCTGCAGATTAAGTAGCCAGTCCTACACTGTCAGGGATCTTCCTTTACAGGAATGCATGACTGAGCTTCTCCTACCTTAAGGAGAAATTCAAAAGTAGTGTCCTGGATACCTAATTCACTGAGAAAATGCTGCTGGCTCAAACATTCCAAGAGCTTCTTGCCAGCCTCTTAAAGAGGAAACATCACCTTACCTTTGTGAAGGCCAAGGGCCGGTGTATATCCATGCCTGGCTCTGTGGCTCAGAAGGATGGAGCCCTGACTGCAGCCTTGTTTACTGAGGTTTGATTAGTGGCCCTAACACTGGAGGAGCTAGGCAGGGAGGTGGAGGAGTGAAGTGGCATGACATGCTTACCTGTTCCCAGAGTAAGGAGTGATGTGTACCCTTGGAGGCACATGAGACCATGCAGTTTGCCATGTGGAACCTCGAAAAAACACCAGTCATTGCACCAGGGGTCGGGGCAGGGCTTCTTACAGAAATGCCTCTTGTCCTTCTTTATTAATTTAATTATAGTTCCTTTTGCCGAACTCCACATGAGGAAATTTCAGTGCTATTTCAAGACTGTTTGGCTCCAGCACTGCCACTCACCTGAGTATCGTTTCCTGTCATAACTTGTCTCAACCTTGAGCTACACTAGTAGATTCATCAGGTTTCCCTGAATCCTTTTCTGGCTTTTCAGGTTCCACTTCCTACTCAGGAGCTGTACATAGATCTATCTTGTCACGTTTCGGGTGCATTCTCCAGCCACCAAAAGTTCAGGGTCTTTGGTCCCATCAACAACTGAGAGACCATGTCGACATCAAGGAAACTAGTGCTATAGGCTTTTAACTCCCTTTGGGTTCCAGGCCTTGCAAAGGTTTTTACAGACAGTACCATAGTCATGTGGTACATCAACAAGCAAGGGGGTACAAAATCTTACCTTCTTTGCAGGCTAGCTCATTATGCTTGGTACCTTTAAGTGGTTTACATTCCTTTAGAGCACTGTCTGGCAGCAGACTCTTTGAGCAGGTCCAGGACAAATCCTCACTAATGGATGCTTCACAGGAAGGTGTGTCTGGACATTGTACATCAGAGGTGGGTACTCTCATCGGGTAGATCTTTTTGCCTCCCCCTCTGAACAAACAACTTCCTCAGTTCTGTATCAGAGTGCCAAGTCTTCTGGCTTGGAAAGTGAACACCATGTCTTTTTATTGGAAGGAGATGTTTTTGTTTGCCTATCTCCCCTTATCCTGTACTACCACAGGTCCTGCAACAAATCATGTGGGGCACACCCATAATCTCCTCCCATACTTTCCAGTAGCTTTTATACACTCCCAAGACTAAAGAATACTGCAACAATAATAAGGAAGGATATAGTACAGTTGTGTAAGATCTTACTGTAGTAGTACATGTCCTATTTCTCACTGTTGCAGTATCCTGTCACTCCCTCCTGCCCCCTATTACTTTCTGCTGTCCTCATTCTGGCCTTGGGGGGGGGGGGGTCTTTCCTTTATCTTCCTTCCTTTTCTTCCCTTTGTGGATGTATATGTTATTGTCTTCTCTGTGGTTACCCTGTTTTTTTGGGGGGCACTTCAGTTCTGAGGATTAAGCATCTATACCTCACATAAGTGCCTTTTGACTAGTATGTAGGACATACAGTTAACATACGATGCCTGGAAGGTGTAAAGGCTTTGGTATGCTGGCCAGGCATTAGGATATCCTTGGCAGGATATCCCTAGATAAAGAATACTACGTGAGTGAGAAGTAGGATATCTACTATTACAGTAAGATCTTAGGTTCATAAGTAGGTAGTAGACTTTCAGCCCAAGGGCCTAAGTAAGCCTATCCAACAAGGTTCCCTGGCTTACGCCACCCAAGAAAGTTATTTTCCTGTGCCCCTGTTGAGCAGAGCCACAGAAGTGTTCCCCAGGGTGCATTTCTTATTTCCCATCCACTCATCAAGATTTTTCTTGGAGTGCTAATGAGGAACTTTGCTTGACATAGATGGGTAGCTTGTTCCAGAGTATGGGAAGTCCCTGGGACAGGAGTCTATCTCTCCAGCATGTCCTGCTTATTGTGGTGACAAGGGTTAGGTCCCTAGAGCGTGCAGCTCGGAGGGATTGGGATTTCTTTAGGTGTAGCATGTCCAACAGCTCTGGGTTTGACATAGCTTTATATGTTAGGCAGAGATCACCTCAGAGTAGGCGATATGCTACTGAGTAAAGCTGGAGGGTTTTAGACGGTCAGTGTAGGGCATCTGTTTGAGGCCAGTAATCCTCTTTGTGAGGTACTTCTGTGGCCTTTCCAGCTGCTACAGATGTCTTGTGAGGTACATTCCAAAAGTGGCATTGTACTCTATAATGGGTCTAATGAGTGTTGAGTAGAGGGGAACAATGACCTCTTTTTTTCCTGGATGAGAACCCTTTTGTGATGAGGTGTGCCACGTAGAAGGATTTCCTGACTACTGTGGCAATGTGATTATCAACGGAGAGACTACTGTCTACCTGGGTCCCAAGGTCTCCTATCACACATTCGGCATTAAGTAGATTGCCACCTGTGTGGTAGTGCATGGGTACAGAGTTTTTACCAAAGGGGATGACAGTGCAATTTTTGGCAGTGAACTTGAGGCCATGGCTCTGACACCAGGCTACTGTCTCAGTGAGGCCCTTCTGTAGGATGTCCACATCATTTGGGGACTCAGCTATGGCTCCTAGTTTGCAGTCATCTGCGAACTTTGTTAACCAAAGGCCTTAGGTGTTACCCTGTACTTCAGAGAAGTAGATACCAAACAGGAGAGGTCCCAGGACTGAACCCTGTGGTACTCCACTTGTCAGTGGTTTGAAGTCAGATTTGGAGTCGGCAACTTTTACAATGTGAATTCTGTCAGTGAGCCAGTTGGAAACCCATCTTGTGACTTACGGATTTTTACCACGTTTAGTTAGTTTAGCTATAATTCCAGAATGGTGGGGGATGATATTGAAAGTCTTGGCGAGGTCAAGATAGGCTGTGTGAACCACCTTACCCTCGTCTGCAGCTTTGGTGACTGCCTCAAAGAAGTCGATCAGGTTCAGGAGGCATGATCTACCTTTCACAAACCCGAACTGGGTGGGGTCCAGAGTTTGGAGGTTACCAATGTCTTTGTTTATGAGTTCCATGATACGTTCCATAGCCTTACAGACTAGGCTCGTCAGGCTAATAGGGAGATAGTTCCTGGGATCACTGGTGACTCCCCCTTTGTGGAGTGGGATAACTGTTGCTTTGCACCATTCAGCGGGCACAAAGCCTGATGTGAGGCTATGATTGATCATGGTGCTTAGGTGGGGAGCCAGTTCGTTCTGAAGTTCGTGTAAAATGCAGCCTGGGATTTTGTCCGGTTCCATGGATGCTGTGTTTTTGGCTTTAGAGAGTGCAGCTTTTAGCTGCGTAGTTGTGATTACAGGGACTCTGCATTCTTCCTGTATAGATGTGGGCCCTTTAGGGGGTGAGAGGGTGGTAAATTTAGCACTGAACCTATCTGCCAGGATGTTGGCAATATCAGTTGGTTCTGTAACTTTGGTGCCGTTGTGTTGTAACTCAAAGCAGATGTGGGTGTTGTCATTGAGATTCTTGACATAGCTATAGAATGGTTTGTGGCTGTCCCTAGAATCCGTGGCAGTTTTGTTTTCGTAGCTAGCTTTGGATGATCTTATAAGGGATCTCAGCTTCTTACTGAGGCTGACCAGGGAGCTCCTCCACTCATGGGATTTTACTCTCTTTTGCAACAGTTTCTGTCATCTGTTGTAGAGTTTGTTTATGGCAGGGAACCACCAGATTGGCTTCCTTTTTTTGGAGGATAGAGTCTTGGTTCTTTTTTAGTTAGCACGATCCATGCACTTGTGTAAGTGCTTATAGAGTGCATTTGTGCAGGATTTAGCAGTCGTAACTGTATTGTCCATCTGCATGGGTATCATGAAGTTTGCCACTTCTCTCTTATGAAGCATGAAGTTGGCTTTGGAGAAATTTTTTACCATGGTTTCCTTAATGGGATTTGGGGGCGGGATGTGGATATTTAGGGTGATTAGCTTATGGTCGGATGTGACCGAGGAGTTGACTTCAGGTGTGGAACACCGGTCATTCATGTTGGTAATGACTAGGTCTAGGATATTGTTGTCCCTGGTGAGGGTGTGGATAAGTTGATCCAGGGCATTGGAATTTATGAATTCTAGAAAGCGTTGAGTGAAGGAGTTGGTACATGAGTAGTTTTCCCAGTTAATGCTGAGGTAGTTGAAATCACCCATTATTAGGGTGTTTGGTTGAACCCTAATATTTTCCAGTATATCAAGAAAAGAGGAGTGGGAATCCTGGAGCACTGTGGGGGATCTGTAGCAAGCTACAATTTGGATTGCAGTTTTGCCCAGAGTTAGTTGCACTTGGATAACTTTGGATGCTGAGCAACTAGTTTGGAGGTGTGGATATCCTTAAAGAATATGGACACACCTCCGCCTTTGGTGTTCCGGTCCAAGTTAGGTGGCCAAAAAGTGTGGTATGAGTTATAGCCTGGTAATGCAGGAGTGCTCTTTGGAGCTTTGAACCAGGTCTCTGTCACTGCACAGATATCGATGTTCTCCATTTTAAGGAGTGCCTCGAGGGAGTGCATTTTGAGATTTAGACTTCTAGCATTGAGTAGCATTACTCTTAGTTTTTGCTTGCCTGTTCCTGTTATGGTGGTGAATTTGTCATTTGAACCTTGCCTAAAAAAGGCACTATAGGGGCGGCAAGAGCCTTAGCCACTATCCGGAATGCCAGGGGTGACAGGTGCAGGCCATCTCTGGCAAAGCATCGTGATCTGTCAACCATGTCATCCCAGGCAGGCAGATACTGGATCCCCTTGTAATGACACCAGAAGCTTAGCCAATTGTTGAAGTCAGTCATTTTGTCCTTGTACTGCGGTATCATTCTGGGTGATGGCAGGATGCTACTCAGGGCTAGGGTCATACCTGCCTGGGCTACAAGATCGGAGAGCTCTTCCATGTCTCTCTTCATGTAGTCCAGGGAGGTACGTTTCAGGTCATTCACACCAACATGGACAATGACAGAGTCATATTTGTACTTGATGTTCATCGTGCATACAGCTGCAGTTATCACAGATGGGTTCTCTGCCGTCAGGCGGGTCCTCGGTCGGCCGAATTCCAAAGTCTAGGTCCGGCGTCGGTTGTTGTCGCTTTCTTTCCTGACGTCAGTGAGGCAGGTGTATATAAGACACAGCCAACGCTATTTTCTTCAATCTTTTTTGCCGCACGGTGCCCGAAGCAGAAGCAGTTCGCAAGTGCCGGTCGGCCAGCTCCTGGATTTACGAAAAATTGGAAACCGAAGTCTTCATTAAAGCTAAGTACCCCGTTGGGGAAACTTTTCTTGCCTCAGATCGATGTCAGAAAAAGTTAACAATTGTATTTCTTGTGGGAAGCAAATACCGCATAAGGATTTCCATTCCCTCTGCATACCTTGTTTAGGCCCAGACCACAACGTCTCGGGCTGTCGCTTTTGCGCTACTTTCAATAAACGCACTATTAAGCGTCGGGCGGAGTTCGCCCAACACTTTTTTGGTAAAGCCTTTGATTATAAAATGTCGTCGGAGACTCCGACTACCGTTTTATCCAAAAAACGCAAGGACAAAGACCGACATGCGAGGTCCACGGTCCCCACCGACACCACGCCAAAACCGGCTACACGTGGTCCGGTTCTGAGCGAGACGCCTATGCAGTCCCTGACTACCGACGACACTTCTTTGGCGGTGTCTTCTGTAACCGAGACCGCAGGTACTTCGGCCCATACCCAGACTACAACCACCGAAGCCACTGTGAGCGTTGAGTCTCCTAATGTGGACAGGTCCACTTCCACCCATGGTGTCTTTAGACCCTCATCTTCCTTTTCCATTAAGGCCTTTACTAAGTCCAAATCAGCCAGGCATCCCAAGAGGCCTGTTGCACAGGGCCCATCTCCAGGCCCCATGCCTAAAAAGCAGATGCTTTAAATGGCTGAGGATTTAATTACTCTTATCAGGGGTTCCCAACCCCCTCCAGACAAGAGACCCAGAGTGGAGGAAGATTCTCCCTCTACTGATCAGGGCTCCATTTTTTCAGAACATTCTGATGTAGAGGAACAATCTTACTCCCCTTTTGAAGATTCTGATGCAGAGCAGTCCATTCCTTCTGTATCTCCTCCTGAGGATTTTTCTTTTGGGGAAACCTTGCACACCCTGAGGGAACACTTCCATTGGGAAGGCCAAGACTTTTCTGATTCCAAGAAAAGACTTAGGGAATTTCTTTTGTTACCTCAACACAGACCTCTGGCGATACCTCCTGTCTTGGACATGCTTGATGATGTTTATTCGGAGGCTTGCCTTAATTTGGATTCCCTACCTCCTGCCCCAGTCAAGCCTGATAGGTACTACAGAGTTCCTAACTCTCACCAATTTCTTTACAAAAGCCATAATGCTGACCCTGAAACCATTTCTCAAGGCCCCAAGGGAATGAAGGCCTCTACTGCTAAGAATCCACTACCTTCCGAAAGAGAGTCAAGATCCTTAGAAAGGTGGGGAAAAAAGGTATATACCTCGGCCACCCTAGCCATGAGGGCCTTAAATTGTCAGTTTCATATGCTTAAATATCAGCAGTTTCTGTTATCACAATTAAGAAATAAAATGTCTCAACCTGAACAACCAGATTTGAAAGAGTTGCAGGATATGATGCATAGTGCAGAACAAGTGGGTAAACACACCTTACAATGTGGCTATGATGCCCTAGAGGCCTCAAGTAGAGCTGCTGTTACAGGATCAGTCATTCGTAGACATGCCTGGCTTAGGGAACAAATCTTGCCTGATCATGTGAAAGCTAAACTTCTAGATGCTCCTTTACAAAAGGATGTGCTATTTGGTACCAATGCTGAGGAGATATTACGGAAAATGGAAGAAAAAGCCAAATCTATGCAAACTGTCAAAGCTTTTCTACAGGTTCAACCACCACGCTTTTAGCAGAAATTGGCCTTCTAAAACTGGTCCTTTCCAGCCACGGACAAGCCCCAAAGAGGTAGATACAGGCGCACAAGGGGCAGAGGACAATCACAAGGATCATATAGAGGCAGCCAATGGCAAACTCCAGCACCAAGAGGTGGCGAAGACAGTGCACAACAATACAGGAAACAAACCCAATGACTTCCTCCTTTCCATGCCAAGCAAGTCTCAGCTGGCAGCACCCTTGGGAGGAAAGCTGGCATTATTTACAAGAAATTGGCATATTGTCACAACAGACAAATGGATCCTGGATGTTATAAACAGAGGCTACAGATTTAATTTTCACACTCTTCCAAAAATGAGAGGCATGCCAAACCTGCCACACAATCAAAGGGCAGAGGCACAACTACAAATGTCAAAGCTCATAGACATGAAAGCTATTCAAGAGGTACCTACTCACGAACAAGGTCAAGGTTTTTATTCCAGGCTATTTCTGGTACCAAGGAAAGGAACCGACTGGAGACCCATTTTGGACTTATCCATCCTAAACACATTCTTACTCGTACCAAAATTCAAGATGCTCACATTACAGCAGCTTCTTCCCATGCTGGGCAAGGAGTTTTGGCTGGTAACATTGGACCTCAAGGAGGCATACCTGCATGTCCCAATCAGACAAAGCTGCAGAAGATACCTCAGGTTTCTTGCAGGTTCAATCCACTATCAATTCTCTGCATTGCCCTTTGGCTTATCTACTGCGCCCAGAGTATTCACGAAATGCCTGGCATCAGTAATTGCCTACTGCAGGCTTCAAGGGATACAAATTTACCCTTATTTGGACGACTGCCCGATCCAAGCGGACAGCAAGCACATACTTCTGGAACATCTGGCTTATGTAACACGGTTACTGCAGTCTCTGGGATACACAGTCAACAAAGAGAAATCCAGGCTAACACCATCTAAGAAAATAACTTTCCTGGGTGCCAACTTGGACACAAACACCCAGGTGGCCTATCTTACGCCAGAAAAACAGGGGCAACTAACTCAGTACTTCAAAATACTAGCAAAACATACCAGGCTTACTGCAAGGAAAATCCTGCAGGCTCTGGGCTTCATGGCATCTTGCATTCTTTTAATCCCATGTGCAAAGTTGCATATGAGGAAACTTCAATGGTACCTAAAAAAAACTATGGTCTCAACACAGCCACAGTTTGGAAACAATAATACCAATAATTCCATGTTTGCAACAGGAATTTCTATGGTGGGCCCAAGCATGTCAAACAAACACAGGTCTACCATTCTGCAAGCCTCAAGCAAATCAAGTCATCACAACAGATGCCTCAGATTACGCCTGGGGGGTGCACATGACAGACAGGTGCATTCAGGGCAAATGGTCCCAAAAGGAAAAGCACCTTCACATCAATCAAAAAGAAATGCTAGCAGTGATAAATGCAATTACAGCTTTCAAGGACCTCCTGCATCCAGGACAATTATTGATAAGAACAGACAACACCACAGTAATGTGGTACATAAACAAACAAGGAGGAACACATTCATACCCCCTGTGCAGACTAGCCATGACACTTTGGAACTTGGCTCTGGAATGGCAAATCGAGCTTCAAGCACAGTACTTGCCAGGTTTGGAAAACACGCTGGCAGACAATCTAAGCAGAAATATGACAGATCCACACGAATGGAAGTTGCACCCTCAAGTGTTTACAAAGATAATCCAAGCATGGGGGAGGTCAGACATAGATCTCTTCGCCTCCCACAGGAGTCATCAATTGGAAAAGTTTTGTTCAAGGACCTTTCATCCAAAGGCCTGGAGAGTGGACGCCCTTTCATTCAGTTGGACAGCATGGACAGTTTATGCTTTCCCACCTCTGCCTCTTCTGCCCAAGGTGCTATTGAAAGCAAGAGTAGACAGACCGAAAATGATACTGATTGCTCCAGACTGGCCAAGGCAACACTGGTACCCACTCCTGAGGAGCCTAACACATACTCCTCCCTGGTCCCTACCTCTATTGCCTCTTCTGCTGACTCAGCACAGCTACAAAACTCTTCACAGTCAGCTGAAAACACTCAATCTCGCTGCATGGAAAATTCCTTAACACCACAACAGACCCTACTCTCCAAAGAGGTGCAGGATGTCATTTTGGAGGCCAGAAGGCCATCTACTAGAAAGGCTTACTCTGCAAAATGGAAACAGTTTTGCTCTTGGAATGAGAAAAAAGGCCAGGACCCTAGAAAACTGAATTTGCCTCAGGTATTACAGTACCTAGCTGAGCTGCTGAACAGTGGACTTTCATTTTCCTCCATAAAAATCCATGCCTCAGCCATTTCTGCAGAATTCAACACGGATCCACCCTTATTCTCTCACCCACTCTTAAGACAGTTCCTCAGAGGGGCTAAGAATATAAGCCCACCAAGGAAACAACCAATACCAGCCTGGGATCTTAATTACATTCTAGAAAAATTAACATTGCCTCCCTTTGAACCAGCTGCCTCAACAGATCTGCAATATTTGTCCTGGAAAACAGCTTTCCTTCTGGCCATTACCTCAGCTCGTAGGGTTTCGGAACTACAAGCCCTCATGGCTGTGCAACCCTTTCTCATCTTCCATCAGGACAGGGTTTCCCTTCGAACCAACCCGTCATTTATGCCTAAAGTGGTATCCAGGGTAGCTTTAAATCAAGCCATACACTTACCTACCTTTTACCCCAATCCTCAAAACAAAGGGGAAAAGCTGCTACACTTCTTAGACATCCATAGACAGCTACGTTATTATTTGGACAGAACAAAGCCCTTCAGGAGATCAGAACAACTTTTTGTGTCCTATGCTGTAGGAGCTCAAGGGAAGCCAGTTACCAAACAGACAATTTCAAAATGGATAGGCCACTGCATACGGTTTTGTTACTCCTATCATGGAAAATCTGTCCCGGCAGGCATCAGATCCCACTCCACCAGGGCCACAGCTACCTCTACAGCCTTCCTTAGAGGAGTTCCTACCAAAGATATTTTGGAGGCAGCCACTTGGAGTTCTGTGCATACCTTCACAAAACACTACCACCTGCCTTTATATTCCAAAAATAGAGCAGGCTTTGCCACTGCTGTGTTGCAGGGCATTCTGGCTCATCCCAGTTCCACCTAGTGCCTACCACCCTGTGCGTAGCTTTGGGATTCTACCCATCTGTGATTACTGCAGCTGTATGCACAATGAACATAGTACAGTTTTGTACCTACCATAAATGTAGATGTTCGAGTGCTAATACAGCTGCAGTACAGGTTTCCCTCCCTCCTTCCCCTCTTGGTAAAGGCCTAGGGTCTAACCCCTCTTCATACAACCTGATTGGGTTATCCTTCTATGGTATATTTGCTTGCAACTACTGATTTTTGATTATATTGCATTGCATGTATATAAATATATTTTATATATATATATATTGCCTTCCTTCTGGGGGCACCTGACATCTGGGGCAAGAAAGACTGAAGAAAATGGCATCGGCTGTGTCTTATATACACCTGCCTCACTGACGTCAGGAAAGAAAGCGACAACAACCGACGCCGGACCTAGACTTTGGAATTCGGCCAACTGAGGACCCGCCTGACGGCAGAGAACCCATCTGTGATTACTGCAGCTGTATTAGCACTCGAACATCTACATTTATGGTAGGTACAAAACTGTACTTTGTGGAGTGACCTGAGTGCGTGAGTCATGTGGTTTATCCTGGCAACTGACAGGCAGCTGACAGTAACCTTCTTCTTGTTTAGCCTGTTGAGTGGGACATCAATGTCCTGACTATAGAGTCACCTATGACTAGTGTGTTGGGCACGTTGTTTTGCCTTATGCACTGTGGTTGAGTGGCACACTAAGTCTGTGGGCTATGTGTAATTTGGGTTGTATTGGGGGATAGGGGTTGCTTGCGTTTTTGCTTTGGAGGTCTCTGTTGCTTGAGCAGATTATTATTGAGAGCCTCTGCAAATGTTTTTGTTTCTTTGTGTGGATGTTGGTGGTGTAGGTTTAGTGGGACTATGTGATGAGTGTGGTGTGGTGCAAGTGTTTACCCTTCTCCTCTTGACTGTCAAGTTCAGTCTTGGTTGGAGAGAGCTTTACCTCCAGTTTGGCAAGATAAGTGCATCTCTCACAGGTTGTAATGTTGGGTGGTAGGAGGAGAGGGTTGTCTGTATACATGAGGTAATTGCTACATTGCCCCGAGATTCATCAGATAGGAGAGAACACTGGGAGCTGACCCTTGGACATGCCTGGATAAAAAAATATTTTCCTCTATCAAGTGAGGAAAGTGAGTACAAGATATGTTTTTCTTTAAGCATGTGAGGAAAGTATGTACAAAAACTGTTTTCCTCTAGGTAATGAGGAAGGTTGAGTGCTGTAGTAATTTGTAGCTTATTTAGTGCTTACAACAAGTTCTGAATAAGTGCTGAGCACGAATAAGCAAATTCAAGTGCAAAAACTACGAATCTGTATCTGAACTAGACTAGTTACAGGAAAGAAACAAGTGCAAATGCGGGCTTTTAAATCAGAAAGTTGAGAGATATGGAAACATTGCCAAAACGGCCAATAACTACAATTTCTGGGCCAGAAATCACTTCTTCTGTGGTAGATAGGTTACCTAGTCTTTACCACTCCCACTGATAAGCTAAGCAGGCTTCCCTCCAACACAGAAAGGCTTGGGGCCTTAGGAGCTTACAAACAGTCCTGGATACAGCAAATCTGTATCTGGACTAGACTAGTTACAACTATGCTTTGTGGAAGCAAGTAGATGCCTCTGTGATCAGCTTATTGCACATACCCCTGCCCATCACTACTAGATGTGTGCAGGGCCAGAGCTTAAAAAGCTGGAAAATGCCTGAAGCACCCTTAATGACCCATTGATGGGGAATGAATGGGCTACATGGCCAGATCAAAGTATGCAGAAAAAAATGAGTGTATGTACACACTGCACCCCCCATCATCCTCATATTGTTTCCATCCAAGCCAACCTGAGTGGCACAGCAGTTTACTTTGTCACCTCACAGCAAAAGGTTCTCTTGGTTCTAATCATCTGGGGTACCTTCTGTGCGGAGTCTACATGTCCTTCATGCATTCGTTTGGGTTTCCTCCAGGTGCTCCGGTTTCCTCCCACATTACAAAGACATATGTCTGGAGTCCCTGGGCCTCTGCTGAAAATTGGCTTGTTCCAAGTCCGACATTCCTGATAGATAATTTAATTACTTAATTAACTTCAGAAGAGGAAAACTGTCTCTTCACTTACCGAGGAAGGCTTTTGTTAATAGTTGCCACCCTGTCCCCCTGCCGTCTAAGTCTCTCAAGAGGACAGCTTCATAGCATTGCTGTAGTCATGTTTGTAGCTTAGGGCTATCCATTGGAAACAACTTTTCAGGTTTGCCTCATCACAGAGACTCATCACAAAGAATCACTGTTTCTTAGCTGCATGTTGGAGCTCATGGTTTCTTCCCCGGAAAGAGTTCTCCTGACAGATTAGTCCATTTTGGGGGAGTGGTTGAAATGGATTGGATGTGCTGTATCTATCTTCAGGAAGCGTACTATCACATCAGGATGAACAGAAGATTCTGAAGATATCTGGAGTTTCTGTTGGAAGCCATTCACTTTCAATTCAGAGCCCCCTGCCCTTTGGTCTCACCACAGCCCCCAGGATGTTCGCAATGTGTATGTTAGTGGTAGCAATTTACCGGAATCTCCTTGGATTCTGAGTGTTTCCATATCTGGATGACTGGCTCCTCACCTCCTCAACCAGCCATCTCTTAGAACAGTCCAGTAACTGTTTGCTTCAACATTGTCAAAGACTAGGCATTTCAGTCAACATCTGCAAATCACAACTACAACCAGTACAGAGCCTGAAGTTCATTGGTGCCCATTTGAATGCAGTAAGTCAGATTGCTGCTCTTCCTATACATCATGTGAACGCAGTCAATTTCAGGTACAGCAATTTTTTTTTCATCCTCCTCCTTCCTCTAGCCAGACTTGTTCTTCAGGCTCTAGGTTCGAAGACAGTGGCTATTGCCTTAGTTCCTGTGGCATATGTGTGTTCTCCAATGGACTCTATTATTAAGCAACATCCTCTATCCTTCCCAGTCGGATTCTCGAGTATGCAAAAATCATAATTGTTAATGGATTAAGTTGCACAAAATTTACCTGGGCTATCCTTTTATCCTGCCTCCACCAGTGGATACTGTGATCATAGATGCCTCCCAGTTGGGGGGGGGGGGTGTAGGGGCATTTCTTGGGACTAAAGCCCAAGACACATTATCCCCCCAAGAGAAAAATTTGCACATCATTGTCCCAGAGATGAAAGCAGTTCTACTATGTTCTCCCTCTAGGGACTATTGTGATACATACCGACAACATGTATGCAGCCTGGTGCATCAGTAAACAAGGGGGGAACCCGATCTTACCCCCTTTGTCAAGAGGTAACATGTTTGTGGTAGTGGGCGATCTTCTCCAACTGCTTTTTTGTGGTAATGCACACTCTATGGAAATCCAGTGTACTAGCAGACAAACTCAGGTCCATTTTGTTACCTCACGAGTGCTCTCTCAGTCAGTAGTGGAGAAGATTTTCCATAGTTGGGGCCAACCTTGCTACCTCTTTGCATCTACCCCACAACAAGTGCAGCAGGTACAAGTGCAGCAGGTATAGTGATCTAGTCCCCCATCTCGGGGAGTCACCAAGAGATGCTCTAGTCCATGTTTGTCCTCTGTCCTCATTTATGCCTATCCCTCTTTACCTCTGATTCCAGAGTTATTGCAGAAAGTATGTTGGTTGAAGAGCTCATTTATCCTGATTGCCCCCACCAAGTGTGTTTCCCTTTCCTCTGGTCTCATCTTCTTTATCTGCCATGGATACTGGATCCCTGTCTGGACCTTCTCCCGCATCCCTCAAAGATGAAGCATCCCAATATTTCAGGCCTCAAGCTAACCACATTGTTTCTCCAATTCTTTTGGTAGCTAGACAACCCGGGTTTTCCTCCATGGTTTGACATTTAATTTATATTCCCAGAAAGCTTCTGCATGGAAGATCTACAGGAGTAAATGGAAAAAAATTTCAGTTGGGCCTCTTCAAAGGAAATTGACCCTTTCACTCCTCCTCTATCTTTGGTTCTAGAATTTCTACCTTCTATTTTTCAGGAAGACATTAGTTTTTCCACAGTCAGAGTGCAGTTAGCAGCCATATCAAATTTTCATTCAGGAATAAAAGCTTTCTCTTTAGCTTCTTCCAACTGTGCAAGGCTTTTTTAAAAGGTACCTCCTTACTCAGGCCTCCAGTGAAAGATCCTTCACTTTCTTGGGATTTGACAGTCATACTTCAGGAGTGGACACAATTCTTTGAATCTTCAGCGAAAACTGACTTAAATTTTTGTCTTGGAAAACAGCATTTCTAGTAGCTATTACATCTGTGAGGAGAATTTCTGAACTCCAGGCTGTATTTTCCAAATCCCCTTACAGTGTTTTTCACAGAGTTAGTTTACGAGTGAATCCATCCTTCTAACCAAAAGTAGCCTCTGAATCAAATTTCAGTCAAACAGTTCATTTGCCTGTCTTCTTACCTAATTGTCAAATAAGGGAGAGTACATATTATATTTTTTAGATGTGCATATACAACTGTGTTTTTATCTACACAGGACAAAGGATTTCAGGAAAACAGACCAATTGTTTCTTTCTCATCTAACAGACTGGGCTCACTAGTTTCTAAAGTTACCCTGGCCGAATGGATTACTGATTGCATTTCTTTTGTATATACTCAGCAGGGCCTTTCCCTGTCAAAGCCTCCTAAGGCACATTCAACTAGATCCATGGCTATTTCTTCAGCCTTCGGGTCTAAAACTTCCACTGATGACATTTATGCAACAGCTACCTGGTCTATTGTACATACTTTTATTGCTCATAACAAACTAGATTTGACCTCTAGAAGCACAGCTGCTTTTGGTTTGGCAGATATCCAGAATATCCTTCCATGAGGGTCACTCATGAGTCACGTAGCTGGGGACTGTGTCCCATAAGTTGAGGAAGAATGAAAAGAACAACATCAGATATTAATGTTGTGCTGCCCATAACTATGTGACTGTGCTGTCCATTTTCATTCTTCCTAAACTCCCCACCCTCCTTCCCCCTTCCTTTCATCATCTGGAGTGATCATATGAATATTTTGGAACCTTTTGTTCCAGGTTTGAGCCCTAACTTTACTGTTATGATATATACTCTGGATCCCACACAGTTTGATTTTGTGAAGAGTATATCATGCCCGCTCAACTTGGTCGACTTCTTTGAGTCAATCACCAGAGCTGTGGGTGAAGGCAAGGTGGTTCATACAGCTTACCTTGATCTGGCCAAGGCCTTTGTTACCATTCCCCACTCAGAAATCATAGAAAAACTGACTAAGCTAGGCATCAACCCCTATATCACAAGGTGGGTTGCAAACTGGCTCACAGATAGAACCCACAGTGTGAAAGTAGCTGACAGATAGAACCCACAGTGTGAAAGTAGCTGACTCCATAAGTCAGACTGCTGACCAGTCACGAGTGGAGTCCCACAGGGATCAGTCCTGGGTCCTCTTCTGTTTGGTATCTACTTCTCAGAAGTCCATTCCAACCCGAAGGAACTCTGGCTGACAAAAGTTCGCAGACAATTGCAAGTTGGGAGCCATTATTAATTCTCCAAGTGATGTTGACATCCTACAGAAAGGCCTCAGTGAGACCAAAGACTGGTGTCAGAACCATGGCCTTAAGCTCAATGCCAAAAAAATGTGCCGTCATCCCCCTTGGGAAAAACCCGATTTCCATAAATTACTACATCGATGGTAGTGTACTGAACACAGAAGGCATTATAAGAGATCTGGGAACACAGGTTGACAGCAACCTCTCTTTTGACCACCACATTGCCACTGTGGTCATAAAGTCCTTTTATATAGCACATGTCATTACTAAGGGTTTTGCATCCAGGAAGAGAGAGGTCATTGTCTCCCTCTACTTTTCCCTCATTAAGCCAGTCAAGGAGTGCAATGCCCCATTTGGCATGTACCTCACTAGACACCTGCCACAACTGGAGTGGCCGCAAAAGTACCTCACAAAGAGGATCCTAGGCTGTAAACTGACTCAAAAAGCTCCAACTATTCTCTGTCTTATATCGCCTACTTAGAGGCAATCTCTGCTTGACTTACAAAGCCATGTCTGACCCAACTCTGTTAGAAATTCTACATCTAAAGAAATCCCAATCCCTCCGCACCACACGCTCCAGAGATCTCAGCCTCATTACCACAATCAACAGAACATGCTGGAGGGACAGGTTCATAACCCAAAAACTGCCCATGCAATGGAATAGACTTCCCATACATGTCAAGTAGAGCACCTCACTGGCCCTCTTCAAGAGAAATCTTGATGAGTGGATGGGAAATAGAAAATTCTCCCTGGGGATCACTCCAGTGGCTCTACTCGACAGAGGCAATGGAAACTAAGGTCTGGTGGCACAATGCCAGGATAATGCTATGGGCTAGGCTTGTAAAGGCTCCAGGGCCATTAGCCTAGTACACACCTATGAACCTATAAGGCAGCAAACTCGATCTGAAGTATTGTAAGCTGACTGGGGCATTATAACTAGAAGGAGTAGCTTGAGGGTCTGATCTGAAAGTCTGTGGTATGCAGACAAGTTTTGTCTGAGGTCGGTTCCGTAACACATACATTGAGGATGAATGAAAATGGAGAACACAGATGCATGATTATGGTGGGTACAGAAATTTATTTTAGTTTCTTCATTTGTTTAGCTCTAGACATTGCCCATGTCCATGATGTGTTTCCATATTATATTTTATATAACGCTAGTGAATAGAATAGGTTTAACTTGATCTTTGGTGACTTTTGACTAATTTCATTATTAGTCCATTGTTCGTCAACATTCAGTATTTATGTTGTTAACATTCTCCTATTAATATTTATTATCCAAGGGTATTCATAAGTGTTTAAATAATGTTGCCTGCTTACATTCTTTGAAAAATATCTTGTTTGTTGTTTTAAATTCTGTTTAACCCTAGACATTCCCATAAATAACCATATATTTAAATAACTATACATTTTGGCCTTATACTCTTACATGAAATCTTCTCTTACATGTTTGTAATGCATGGAATATAATCGTAAATATTTTAACACGATTGTATTTTATATTTTCAATTGGGTTTTATTGATTTGATGAACCTTTTTGTATTTTTTCACTACTTTGTGGAATCTGCATGCCCTGCCTTTGTTCGAGTGGGTTTTATCTTGGTGCTTCTGTTTTCTTCCACATTTTAGAGACATGCAATAGGTGGATCATGTACTATAAGTTATCTGTAAGTGTGCATGTGTGATACAGAAGATGGACCTGGCAGGCTACTTCCATGTCATTTCATGGCTAGCGCTGGTTGTCCGTGGGATCATTTTAGGAAGTCAGCTGTGACTCGAGACAGAGAGTTGATGTCATTCATTTTCGTCCATATTGTACTTTACAGTGTATGAGAGTACAGAACAAGTTTAACTTGCCATTTGGTAATCTCATCTTAGCTCATTTCATTATTCATCTGTATGTATTAATTATATTGCTAATTTGCTCGTAACTTAATTTATTGTCCCCTTGCTTAACTTCTGTGGATTGTGTCATATATGCAGATTTTAATATTATTTTAAAAAACGTTATTTATTTATGTATGCTTTATTACAGTTTGTTTTCATTGGACTAGTTTATGATGTTACCTGGAAGCATTTCTAAACTGACAGGGAGAATGAATATTTTGGAATTGTATATTATTGTGTCTACTGAAAATGTACTAAAATTTCAAAATTATATAAAAATATTAAATAATATTAGGGACAACATAGTATACTTACACAATACAATATATATATTTTTATGTTTACATGTTTTTTTTATATGTTTTTAACCTCATTATATTGATTATTAACCTATGTTAATATATATATGGTTATAATTGCATTTATGTATTAGAGTAAATATTTTTATTTTTATGTACATTATTTGTAAATTATTAGTAAATATTTATTTGCCAAATGTGAGTGACTGACATACAGCAAGTGAACTGATTTTTGGCGCCAAATTAGCTTTATAAACACACCCAGCTAACTGTGCTAATTGGTTCTGAAGAAATCTGCCTTAGTGTGGATGAAAGCGCTCAACCTGTGTGGTTTATGTTTGCTGCAATAAACCTGTGTTTTCCTGGATCGTGGTGTGGATTTGTACTATAGACTTTGGCTTTTGGTTGTCACTCTTTTGGTTCCTGTTCGAGCTACTGTGGTTCGGGTGGCTGTTTTGTGTTGAGTACTACATTTATCACAGTTATACAGTCTACTGAAAATGTACAAAAAGGCTATAATTCATGATTACTTTAAATCATGCAATGTTGGGTTAAGGGAAGCTGTGAAGTAAACTCACCATCACAGTAGATGTTTGACTAGATCATTGTGCAGTATATCAGTCATCCTGCCAAGGGTCAGACCAGCCAGCTTCCAAAGTGTTAGGGCACCTTGCATTCACCCTAGCCACTGTACCGCTCGAGGAGAGCAGTATAAGGTCAGTGACTATGGCTCAGCAGAGGGGAGACTAGAGTCCTGTCTGATTGGAACAGTAGTTAAAAAAACATATACCACACCTTGACATAAACATAGCAAAAAATAGGGTGGTAAGAGGGTGGGAGTGGCTACTGCACCAATGATCTAGTCAAACATCTACTGTTATGATCAATTTATTTATGCACCTATACTGTGTTCAACATTTTATCACTGTTGTAGTAGCATAAGCTATATTGGGCAAATACTGGAGCTTAGGAGGAGAGGGATGAGAAAGAAGGATCAGAGAACAGGAGCCCCTGGAGACTATCCCTAAGAAAGCCTTCTCTGTACCCAAAGAAGGAATCTGGCTTGTTGTGCTTGGTAAAAATGATTACTGCTGACCGAGTTGCTGACTATTTTATATTTCTTAAGTTCATCCCTTTCCAAAAAGCCACAGAGGCAGCCAGACCCCTGGTAGATTAGGACCTGACTTGCCCTGGAAGTGTCTTGTAGTATAAATAACAAAAGCAATAGCATGAGAGAACCATTTAACACTTGTATGTTTTGTCACTAATTGTCCCATTTTCTTATCTTTTGTAGGAAATAGTTAATAAGAAGGCCTGAAGGTTTATTTTTTGTCCTGTTTATTTTTTGTAGTATATGAGCTGCTTGTGGACATTCAGTGCATAACATTCTTTCTCCTTCATTTTTTTTTTGTGGAATGAAAACAAGGAAGCAACCTTAGGAATAAAGAAGGATTGTTCTCAGTGTTGCCCCACCTCTATGGAAGATGAGATAGAGTGACTTACCTTAACAGACTGTAACTTAAATACTCATCGTGCAAAGGTCAGAGCAATGAGAAACTGTTTTCATAATAAGAATGTCATACAGCATTAAGAGCAGGTTCAAAAGGAAGCAGTATAAGGTTTTCCAATACGAAAATAAGATCCTAAGAATTAGTCTTTTGTCTTCTAGGTGGCCTGATATGTAAAACCCCTTTTCAAAATTGTTCCGCTTGACGTAGGATAGAACGGGGGTTGGGGTGGGGTCTATGGGCAGCCTAAACACGACCTAAAATCAAATCTTAAAAGAAAAGTTGAGAAGCCTGAGGGCAATCACAAATACTGCAGAACCAAGGAGACTAAACCTTGAAAGGGTCCTGGTTCTTTTCATAGCACCATCTAGAGCATCTTTTCAGCTTACCCATATATGCTTTCCTGACAGCATGTTCTTTTTGCCATTGATACATGCTGCACATGCTCGGATCGCTTTTTCCCAGACTATAGGATCTGAGTCTCAAGCTCCTCCCTCTCCCCATAATGCACCACACTTTCCCTAACTCTCCAGATCATGTTTGCCATGCATTGTGTTCAGATGTATTTCCTGAGTCTCGGCCAATTTCCATTGAGAGGTAAGTAGGATCATAGGAGATTACTAGGCTATCGACCCAGAGATCATTTCAAGGCTGGACGTTTCATCCCAATGTAATACCAGAGAAATGTTAGTTAATACACAAGATTGCATTTAGTAATGACTGCCCATGTCCAGGAGGGTTGTGGGCGCTATTCCCAGTAAGAATTTACAGTGCCCCATAAACTCGTCCAGGTTCCTTTTAAATAGTGTTATAGTGGTGCTCTGTTTCACATGAATAGGTAGCCCATTCCAAAGAAGCGGCATTTGCTGGGAGGTAAATCTGTCCCTCCAGCATGTCCCATTTAAGTTCCAGGCCATGTTTAGGTCCCTGGAACTGGTGACCCTAGTCCTGTTTAATTTACTGATATGTAGCAAGTTTGTTAGGTTTGGGTCTGAGATTGCTCTGTAAGTCAGTAAGTCTGTAAGAAGTTTGTATGATACAGAGTAAAGTGACAGGGACTTAGTCAGTCTGTGTGTGGCACATGCTGTAGTCCCTTGTTAGATACCTCTGAAGTGTCTCCAGTTGCTGCAGGTGCTTTGTATGGTACAAGCCGAGTGGGGTGTTATACTCAATTATGGGCCAGATCAGTGCCGAGTATAGAGGGGTTATAACCTCTTTTGCTCTCGATGCAATACCTTTACTAATCAAGTGTGCTCCGTAGAAAGCCTTCCTTACTACAGTCGACACATGGTGGTGAAAGTTAAGGTTACAATCAACTTATGAACCTAAGTCCCTTACCACTTCGTGGGTACTTAGGGTATTATTGTTGATTTGATATTGTGAAGGGACATTGTTTGCGCCGAAGGGAATGATGATGCATTTCGTTGCATTCGGTTTGTGATTGTGACTAAGACCTCCTGGAGTATACTGACATAATTTAGGGATTCAGTAACTGCACCCAGTTTGCAGTCGTTTGCAGACTCAGTCAGCCACAATTCCTTAGTTTTGACCTGAACTTCTAAGAAGTATATACTAACCAGTAGGGGGCCCAGCACTGATCCCTGTGGCATCCGCTGGTAACAGGTCTGCTGGTTAATGTGTAGTCTCCCACTTTGATCGTGTGTGTCTGGTTTGTGAGTCAGTTAGCAATCCATCTTACAATGAAGGAGTTTGCATTCAGTTTGCAAAGTTTATTGGTAATGCCTGAGTGTGAGATTGTGTCAAAAGCCTTTGCCAAGTCGAGGCATACTGTGTGCACAGATTTGCCCTCATCAATGGATCTGGTCACATTTTCGAAAAAATCCACAGGATTTAACAAGCAGGATCTTCCCTTGACGAAGCCAGATTGGGTAGGATCCAGAGTTTGGAGGTCACCTGTGTCTTTACTTATTAGGTCCATAATGATACATTCCATGGTCTTACAGATGAGGCTGATCAGGCTTATGGGTCTTTAAATTACCGGGTCTGTTGCTAGGCCACCTTTGTGAAGGGGAGTAACTGTTGCTGCTCTCCATTCTGCAGAAACAAAGCCTGTGTTTAGACTGTGATTGAAAAGGGTACATAATGGTGATTCTAGTTCATATTTTATCCTGTTTAGAAGACAGCCTTGGATGCAGTCTGGTCCCATAGAGGCTGTGTTTTCTTGCCTTGGGCAAGGCTTTGATGACACTTGGGTGGAGAGGAAGTTTGGGGCAGGATTTGTGATAGATTTGGAGGTGATAGGGGGGGTGAAATTTTCACCAAACCTATCCGCCAGCAGTTTAGCCATCTCTGTGGGGTCAGTGTGTGTGATACCGTTGGCCAGTAGTTCTGCACATGCTTGGGTCCTACATTTTAAGCTATGTACATAGCTGTAAAAGGCCTTATGGTTATCCTTGGCTGTGCTAGGTAAGCTTTTTCTCAGAGAGGCCCTTAGAGGTTTTGACAAGTTATCTTGCTTGCCTGTTTGAGGCTGAGGAGGGTGCTTTTCCATTGTTGAGGTCTCACCTTTGTTTTCATGAATGGCAACTTTTTGCATTTATTGTAAAGTTTGTTGATGCTGGATGTCCACCACGGCAGGTTGTTTTTACTTGGGGCTCTTGCTTTGATTCTTTCTGGTACAGCCGAGTCTATAAACTTATGCAAGTGTTTATACATAACTTTAGTGTAAGCTTCAGTGTAGTTACCACTTCCAGCTGTGGATGGGGCTCAGAATGCATTTATACCTTCACCTAGGAGGTTATAGTTTACCCTGGTGAAGTTTTTTAGTCTGATTTCACCCTTTGTGAGTTTGGGTATTAGTGTCAGCTCAAATGTGACTGATTTGTCATCAAATTTAACTAATGAGGGTCTGACAGTTGGAGTAGTGCATCTGTTTGACATGTTAATGAGGACCAGATCTAGTATGCTTCTTCCTCTTGTCAGGGTATGAAGAATTTGTTCCAGAGCATTTGAGTTAACAAAATGAAGGAACTTTTGCGCTAGTGGGCTAGCGTAGGTTTCCCAGTTGATGGTAGGATAATTGAAATCCCCCATAACCAGAGTGTTCTGTAATATGTGGATTGTCTCCAGTTTGATCAAGTAGGCTTTGTGCATGTCATGACCCATGGAGGGGGATCTATAACTGGCTGTGACTTGATTGGAGATCTTGCCCACTTGGAGTAACTCCATGGAGTTGTCCAGTCTGACTAGACAGGAGGTGATTTATCTCTACTGTAGACAGAAACACTTCCTCCTTTGGTTCTCACACATTCATTTTTGCAGTCTGAAGTTGTGTAAGGCATTGTAGCCTTTCGAGACTGGGGTACGCTCTGAGGCACTTGAACCAAGCCTCTGTGACTGCACAGACATCTACATCTTCCAGTGATAGAAGTGCTTTCAAGGTGTGCAGTTTTCGGTTTAAGCTCGTAGCGTTTAGCAGCAGGAAAGTGATTTAGTGATAATATTTTACAAACTTTGATATATATGCATATATTTTATATATATATATATATATATATATATATATATATATATATATATATATATATACACACACACACACACACACACACACACACACAGGTCTACTTCACTTCAACCTAAAACGCATTTCACTGACAATTAGTACTGGCAGTGTGTAGAGTACTGTAAGGGAATTAAAAGGTATATGTCCTTTTCCCCACTGTAGTGCGATCCTGAAGTTAATATATATAGTTAGGGGGGATGTGAGGGGCACTAGCCCCCACCTAGTTTGGTTTTACAGAACAATATAAAACCAAACCGGACAATGTAAAACCAAACTAGGTGGGGGGCTATGCCCCCTTAACTATATATACTAACTCCAGGATTGCACTACAGTGGGGTAAAGGGCATATTCCTTTTACTAGCCTTACAGTACTCTACACACTGGCAGTAGTAATTGTGAAATGAGATTTAGGTGAAGTGAACCTCAAGTGATTTGGTCTCTCTGAAATCACTGTCAGTCAAATGGGTTTTAGGTGAAGTGAAGTAGACCCATATATATATATATATATATATATATATATATATATATATATATATAGGGGTCTACTTCTATTCACCAACATCCCATTTCACTGAAACCCATTTCACTGACAGCCTCATTTCACTGACAAAAGTAATCAGGGCAAAAACCTGGGATTTGCCCCCCTCCCCACTGTTGTGCGACCGTGGAGTTGTAATATATAGTTGGGGGGGTGTGGGGGGCACAGCCACCTTGAAAGTTTGTCAGTGAAATGAGCTGTCAGTGAAATGGGTTTCAGTGAAATGGGATGTTGGTGAATAGAAGTAGACCCATATATAGATATAGATATATATATATATATATATATATATATATATATATATATATGTATATATATATATATATGTATAAATATATATATATATATATATATATATATATATATATATATATATATATAGATATATATAGAACCACTACTAAATCCCGAAAACCCAAACTACCGACGCACAAAATCCCGAGACCAAATACCCAAAACACTAAAATACCAAAACAGCAAAACTGCGAAATTCAAACTAGGAAAGCTACACTCACCATACACCACACACATACACACACCTTCCCCCAGAACACAAACCTAAACTACAGACAAGCAGGGGGGCAAGCCCATCTGCACCCCCCCATGTGGGGGGCTGTGCCTCCCCCCACACCTCCCCTACTTAAATATTCTAACTCCAAGGTCGCACTACATACACAAACACACAAAACACCACCACACACGTACATTCCCCTCGTGCACACACATCACAGTCACAATACACACTTACACACTAAACCCCTAACCAACACATGTAAACATAGATACTTACCCTGACCTTCCACCATACTGCAACACCAGAAGCACAAATTTTAAACTCCTGATGATCAGGATTTTGAAATTCACGCTTGTGGTCTTTCGGGTAATTAGGGGTTTCGGCTTTATAGTCTCGAAAGTTTGAAATTCGGTATTTCAAACTTTTGAGATTATGTAGTGATCCCATATATATATATATATATATATATATATATATATATATACACATATATACACATATATACGTATACGTCTATATATATATATATATATATATATATATATATATATATATATATATATATATATATATATATATATATATATATAAATTGTCCTGCTGGTTTTCTTTCCTTCACTTCTTTATTAGACTTTCGCTGGAGTTAGGGTCTTTGTTTCCTTCAATGCCTTCTTTTTGTGGCATTAGCACTCCTTTATCTTTAACTCTAAAAAGAAAAAAAAAAGTTTAAATTTTAAGGCCTTGATACTTAAAGTTGGTTTAAGTAGAGTTTTCTATTGTTGTTATAGTTGTTATAACTTTCTCTTTTTTTGATCATAAAGGCTTTCTAGCCTTTTCATGGCCAAAAAATCAAAAGGCTTTAAACGATGCACTTTTTGTGGGCATCGCCCAAATTCAGATGCCCACAGGAAGTGCATATACTGTTTAGGACCAGGCATTTGGACATGGATTGTGTAGTGTGTGTGGCCTTCAACCCTCGAGCATTGGCCGACCATAGAAATAAGTTAATACTAAAGGGCCTTTTACCTGCATTCTCTTCTTCAAGAGCTCAAACCCCGCTTGAAACATGTAGGCTCCAAACGATCCCTCTCAGCTTCTATGAGGGAGTCATTGGAGCCTAGTCAAAAAAGACCAAAACACTTGAATCTGACCTCTGTGGATCTGAGTGCACACAAAAAGACATCAGATCCGAAAACCTCTTCGGATCTGTCATCCTTGGATCCCAGTACTGGTAAACCGTCAGGTGCAAATATCCCATCAGATACTATTGCTTCTGCCCCAGGTGGATCAAAGTCCTTTTTAGATCCTAGGGCTTCGGATCAGGAAGGGCCTATACTTATTATCAGGCTCTCCTATTCCAGGTACATCATCTTCAGAACCGAAGGCTTCGGATCCCACGTTTATGAGCCATCAGCCAGCTCTTGAAGTAGAACCTGTCTGTCCAGCCCTTCCTACTAAGGTTTTCCAGACACCTACAAAATCCAGACATGCTTCCTTGACATCTTCTTCAAGGTCTTTTTAAAGTTTCACTGAGGCCGAAATGGACAGATGATGAAGAAATTCCTCAGGGCACAGATTCAGATGGGGGTCTTGTCATCTCTATCCCATCTTTGATCCATGAGTGCTCCATCTATTACTTTGCAAATTCCTTTTCCGTTTTGTCCTTTGGTTTTGGAAACCCAGCATCCTGATTTCCATGAGAGTCGGTGTTGGATCCGAGGACGCTCCCTTCCTCAACTCCAACTACACCCCTGACCAGCAGGTCTTGGATCCGATACTTTGGCACCAACTCTAGGGTGTTGCCTTCAGCTCCAGCTTTGTTGAATCCATTTCTTTCCTTTGAGGCTTCGGCCCTTGACATCTTGTGTCCAGTTCTTTTTGGAGGCCTTGGCTCCATGGTTGACTCTGCTCTCTCTCCCTCTCTCTCTCCTCCAGTAACTTTGGCTTCGAGGGAGAGGATTCCTCAGGTCTGTCAGCCTTCCGGTTTTCAAAAAGGGGCTTTTCTATGATCAGAGAGGGATCTCCTCATACCCATGGTCTGCCCCATCCTTCATTGGATCTGAGCACTGAGCCCATCATGCTTGCCATAGGTCATACTACCCTGACAAGCCTCCAGACCACCTCTTCCCAGGCAGCCTCCCCATAACACACCAAGGAGGAGGTCCCGCAGAAGAAAAAGTGTAAAAGGAGGCACGTAGACTCCCCTCTGGAGTCTGTCACAGAGGACACCGATTTCGATGAGGGAGAAGGATCGACCCGATCATCACCTCATGATGCTTCTTCATGAGACATTCTAGAACTCCTTAGGCAGAAAGGTAGCTGGTCCTCCCAACCTCCTCCTGAGGAATCTGTATTCCTGGAACTTGCATGGTGAACCCATCTACATTCTGGTTATCTCCCCCTGCAGATGAGCTGATAGATTTACTTTTCTGCTGGGCCTGGAAGGAAACAGGCACTGTCAAGCCTATCCCTAAGCATCCAGATAGGTTCCTTAGCCCACCCTCTGATTGTCCACATTGGAGTAAAGGTGTTCTGGTAGAAACTATTTTTGTTGCAGCAGCCACTAAAAAAGAGCTAGCTGAACAAAGCTCCACTGTTCATCCACCAAACAAGGAGGCTAGGGCATTGGACAGACATGGAAAGAATGCTTACGCCTCAGCTACTTTCACTCTGAGGTTGTTAAACTATTTGGCACACTTCACCCGATTGCAGAGGGACGTGGTTAAGGAGTTGAGCAATTGTTTTCCTGAGAACATGTTGGAGGAGGACTTGAAAAAGTTTCTCCTCAACTGATTACTCTTTCCTCCCTTACTAATTCCTTAATGAAGTTGATTTTGCACATGGCAGAAGGCACCTCACAAGCAGCCGGGGCAGTCATAGCCATTAGACGACATTAGCCATAGCCATTAGGAGACATGCCTGGATGCGGCTTTCTGACTTTGCAGAACCCTTCAAGGCATTGTTTATTAATTCCCCCTTTGATGGTGGTTCTTTGTTTGGAGCTAAAATGAAAGACGCACTAACCCACTGCGAGCAAGAAGGGAAGATCTTGTCTGCCATGGGGATCAGATTTTCCACCCCTCGAAGGACCTTCTTTTGGAATCAGTGAGGAGGGAAGAAAAGTTGGTTCAGGAAGTCTCAAGGATCTTTCCAGGACCCGCACAAGGACACTTCCTCCAGAGGCAGAGGAGGATGATTTAACGGCAGATGCCACCCTACAGCCAAGGGGCCCCACAAAATCAGGGTTTCAGGAAGCCATTTCCCGACAGACTCTGTCAGCACTCCTTAAGCGTTGCCTGACTGTTCATCTCTGGAGGCAGTCCGGAGTTATCTATCTTTGCACCGAACAGCCTGGACAAACATAACAAACAATGCCTGGGTGCTCAACATTATAGCCAAAGGTTATTACATTCCCTTTTCCTTGTTACCTCCAGGTCCCAGGAGGAATCTCCCCGCAGTACCAGGCAATCAGAGGGAGTAGGCTATTTAAGAAGTCCAAAAACTTTTACAAAAAGAGTCATCCAGGAGGTCCCAACTGAACAAAGAGGATTTGGAACTTCATTCTCGCTTCTTTTTAGTGTCAAAGAAAATGGGAGACCTGAGACCAATTTTGGATCTCAGCAACTTGAATCAGTTTGTCAAGAAGTCAAAGTTCCGAATGGTTACAGTTCAGTCCATTCTGCTACTTTTGCGCAAGGATAACTGGATGTGTTTGTAGAGCTTCAGGACGCAAACTAGCATATCAAAATCGGCAGATGCTCCAGAAAGCACTTGCACTTGCGGCTGGGAGCCAATCATAACCAGTTCAGAGCATTGCCCTTTGGACTCACCATAGCCTCCTGGATGCTTATCAGATGTTTGGCAGTGGTAGCTGCTCAGCTGAGACTAAAAGGATTCCAAGTGTTTCCATGTTTAGATGATTGGCTCCTTACTGCACCAGTAAGACATCGACTGCTGCAGTCCAGAAATTATTTAGTAAGGATCTTCAACCACCTGGGCATCATGAAAACTCTGGCAAAAGCAAACTTTACTCCTGTTCAGAACCTAGACTTCATAGGAACACAGTTGGATACAACTACACAATTGGCTTTCTTACTGATGCATCACATAATATCTCTACGACAACAGGTTCAAGACTTGCTAGATCTACCTTCTCCTCCAGCAAGATTAATACTAGGGGTTCTGGGGTTAGTTGCAGCAGCAGTCAGTCTAGTTCCATTAGCAAGTTTTTTATGAGAGTTTTTCATTGGACAGTTGTAGTTCATTGGTCCATCCTGTACCAGCCACTTTCCGTTCCCGTAAAACTGTCTTTGATCTGCAGGAATCATCTACAGTGGTAGATGCATTTAGATGACCTGGCTCTGGGCATGCCTTTTACTCCCCACCCCCCAGTAACCACAGTGACCATGGGCACTTCCCAGTATGGGGGGGGGGTGGAGCATCAAATCATGTGGTCATCCATCGAGACCAATCTGCTTATCAGTGTTCTAGAGATGAGAGCAGTCCTTTTAACATTGCATACCTTTCAGGACATTTTCCTTCTGGGGACATTTGCAGTTCACACAGACAACATGCCAGTAGTCTGGTACATCAACATGGAGGAAACCCATTCATACCTGTTGTGCAGGGAGACCATGAGAGTTTGGGAATGGGCACTATCTTCAGACTGCTTAACTGCAATGTACATTCCGGGGATAACCATTGTTCTAGCAGACAGACTCAGCAGGTCAATTCTGACTCCTCATAAGTGGTCCCTCAACCAGTCAGTGGCAAACGAACAAGATTTTCAGCTGTTGGAGCCAACCTTGTTGCTACCGTTTCACCTCTCCTCTGAACTTCAAATGCAACATGTAATTTGCTCTGATCCCCCTGAAGGGGGAGTCACCGAGGGATGATCTAGTCTATGATTGCCCCCCAGGTCTCCTTTATGCTTATCCTCCTCTTCTGCTGATCCCAACGTTTCTACAAAAAGCCAGCAGATTGAAGAGCTGAGTAATCCTCATTTCTCCTTTCTGGCTTCATCAGCTGTGGTTCCCCCTTCTGTAGTTTCATCTGAAAGTATCCACCTTGGATATTGGATCCCAGACAGGATCTCATAACCCATCCATCAAACAGCCAGTCCCCCAGTCTCCACACCCTAAATTTGACTGCATGGTTTCTCCACTTCCAATAATTATAAGCAAGTCTAGGCTTGACCCGTCCATCCGTGACATAATCCTAGCTTCTCAGAGGGCTTCCACTAAAATAGTCTACTGCAGCAAGTGGAAGAGTTTTTTCTGTATGAGCCTTAAAAGAGCCACCACTTCTGCTGTTCTTCTTTTCTTCAGTAATCTTTTTCAAAAAGGAGCCAGTTCTCTACCATCAAACTCCATCTGGCTGCCATATCCAGTTTTCCTGATGAGAAGGTATCTTCTCCTCTTTTTTTTTCTTCCAGATTTACATAAAACTTTCTTTTCTTCTTAGGCCTCCAATAAAAGACCCTTCTTCCCCTTGGGATCTCATGCTAGTACTGCAAGGCCTTATCCAGAAGCCCTTTGAACCAGCTGATAGTTGTGACATGAGATTTCTTCCCTGGAAAACATTTTTTCTAGTAGCTATTACTTTTAAGAGAGCATCAGAGCTTCAAGCTTTGTCAGCTAAACCTACTTACATCATTTTTCATAATGATAGGGTATCCTTAAGAACAAGTCCTTTCTTTATGCCTAAGGTAGACAAGGAATCGAACATTAATCAATCATTTCATTTACCAGTCTTCTTCCTCAAATTTTCAAACAAAGGAGAATATATGTTTTGCATCTCCTAGATGTTCACAGACAGCTACATTTCTACATCCACAGAACAAAGAGGTGTAGGAAATCTGATCAACTATTTGTATCTTTCTCAACAAACCATTCAGGTCAGGCAGTTTCAAAGATCACTTTAGTCAAATGGATTATGGACTGTATTTCCTTCATTTATTCACAGAAAATTGTTGAATTACATCGACCTCCCAAGGCCCATGCCATCAGATCTATGGCTAACCTCATCTGTCTTTTCTTCCAGAGCCTTAATTACTGAGATTTGTGCTGCAGCCACTTGGTGTAAGACTCACACCTTTGTCTCTCATTATAAATTGGACATTGTTTCTAGGAGCAGGGCATCCTTTGGCTTGACCATGCTCCGGTCATCCTTCTTTGAGGGCTGCCCAGGATTTACGTGGCTGGGGACTCTGACCCATCAGTGAGGAAGAATGAAAAGAACAACATCAGATTTTAAAGTTATGTACTTACCATAAGTAAGTATCTGTGTTGTCCATTTTTTTCTTCCTCACATCCCTCCCAGCCATGACCTGGCTTGGTGCCTTTGAGAAGTACTTGGAAGAAAATTTCGAACCCGTGGGTTCTGGGTTTGAGCCTCAATCTTTCTTCTCTTCTCTGTTCTATTGCTGTAACCTTATGAGTTATAGGGCAGCAAACTCGATCTGGGGAGTTAGGGAAGGTATGATGCATTATGGGAAGAGGGAGGAGCTCAAAACTGAGATCCTAAAGTCTGGGAAAAAGTGGCAGAGTCGGATGTGATGTCAGATCCGAGACCCATCATTGAGGAAGAATGAAAATGGACAACACAGATGCTTAGTTATGGTAAGTATATAACTTTAAAGAAGTTGAAGACGGGGGTGTATCAAACAAACCCTGTTTTGTGAAAGTCCATACTATGAGGAAGCTTGTAGTAATTACCCTTAGCCATTTTCAAAAAAACAGTAAGGCCTGGATCAAAAAAGGGGATCACTATAGTTACCTTTGGAGATTTCTTCTGCACCTTTAGAAGAAGTCTGGTTATCATAGGAAGGGGTGAAAAGGCATACAGGTACATTACCAGTCATGGGAATGAAAGATGTCTGCCTTCCAGGCCTGTTTGCAAGGAGTCCTGGAGCAGAATTTCTTTAATTGTTTGTTGTTGCTGGAGGCAAACAGATGTACTTGTGGAGTTCCCCACCGAAATACCAATTCCTGTAAGACCCTTCCATTCAAGAGTGTCTAGCCTAGTCCTGCTCAGCTCGTAATAAGCTTTGCTCTTACAAAATGTAGGCAGCCTGGAAGGACAGATTGAACTGAGTCTTTAATTTCCAGACTACCATAGCTAGTCTACTAAGGGGGTAGGAACTGGTCCTTCCCCCTTGTTTGTTTATGTACCGCATGACTGTGGAGAGGACTTGAAGTGTAAAGGCAGTTTAGAGAGCAGTTTTTAGAGCCCTCATATCTTTGACATTTATGCACTTTAGTTTGTCATACTTGTTCCAGTGGCCCTAGACTTTCACCCCTTGGATACAGCTCCCCAAGCAAAGTCTGATGCATCTGTGGTTACAGACTGAGTAGGGCCTGGAAGGGAAAAACTGAGACCTGGAATAAGAAGCAACTGATTCATCCACCTGTATGACTCTTTTCACAAACCCCATCATTGTAATTTGAAGTTGAAGGGAGTGCTGGTGTTAGTTCCAAACTGATTTGACGAATAATTTTATAGTCTTCATGTAAATTTTAGCCAAAGGAATCATGAGAAGAGTAGAGGTCATGAAACCTAAAATTCTGGAAATGTTATTCACGGAGTGTGGTTGAAAAATATTAGAAACTGGCCTTGTAATATTCCACTTTATCCTGAGGAAGAAAAGCCATTATGAGAGATGATCAGTAGATGTCCCGGAAACACTGTCTTTTATGACCGGATGAGAGAAGATTTCTCTATGTTCACCTAAAAACCCAGGGTGTGCAGAAGTTTTTTTTTTTTCTTTTAATCCAAGCCAGAGATACTTGAATATGCAAAAATAATCTGGTTGTCTGAAAATGAGAAAATGTAAATTCCCTGCAACTTGCCAATGGCTATTTCAGGAGCCAGATAGTTTGTAAAATTGCTTAGAGCTAATGATGTACCAAAAGGCAAAGCAGAAAACTGAAAATATAAACCAGATACAGAACAAGTTAAGAAGCCCTTAAAAATCATTGAGAATTGGAATGAGATGTGAAGGTTTAGATGAACTGTCTAGGACAGATCTCCAGTTTCCGTGTTTATTTGGCAGAAAGATCCTTGAATAAAATCCTTATCCTCTTAGTCCCGGAGGAACAGGTTGCATACCCCCCTCCCCCGATAAAACACCTGATCTGGAATAGGGGGGAATAGGGAGGTTTGATTTGCTGGATGAAGAGGAATTCCTTGAAAAAGAAGAAGGGAATCCCGTGCCAGTATTAGCCTTTTTGAATGATTCTCGGAACCCAAGCATCTGAAGTTATCTGGTGCCACGTAGGAAAGTGAAGGCCTAAAGTTGGGAAAGTTGTTCAGGATTGTCAGGATGGAGAGGAAAACTCACAAGAAGGGGCGTATAATCAGTTTATTTTCTTAGATTCTGTTATTACCCTCCTTTCTTCTTTAATTACCCCCTCACCACCATTGCTTTTTTTATTTTACGTGTGTGTGTGTGTGTGTGTGTATATATGTGTGTGTGCACACGCATCTATATAAAATTTATTTGTGTGTTTATTTTTGCCTGTGTCTTGCCGGTAATGCTTATTCTGTTTCCTGAAAGAGGAACCTGAACAGAAAGAAAACTATAATGTTTTAGTAAGGACTAATGAAAAACCTGGATAATCCTCTGAATTAACGGGTCTATATTATATTGTCGATAGGTGAAAATGTCGACTCTTGACTTGTTCGACACCAAAATGTCGAACTACAAAATTAGCGAACGGCCAAATCACTGATTTCTTTCCAACGGAAAGAAATCGGTTGTCTGTTCTCTTACACCTGCCCTTTCCCTGACTGTAGTGTGGTCTTGGAGTTAGAATATTTAGTTGGGGGGGTGTGGGGGCAAAGCCCCCACTTAAATATATTTATGTGTGCCGTTGGTGTTTGGCCAACCTATTTCTTTCCGTTGGAACTACTACATTTCTAATACAGTTATAACACAAGCATCTTATATGAATCATGTTGGTATTCACAAATGACATGTAATTATTTACAAAATTCTAGATAGTTGGGCTGGCAGTATCTCCTTTCGTGACACCCCTCCGCAAAACATCCCAGTCTGTTGAGTTTTGGGTGCTTTCCTTGAAATGGAGCAATCACTTTTTCAGTGGAGATGACATCTGGGCTGGATGGGGTTTCCTAGGATCCAGCAGATGTTGGATCCATCATCAGGGTCATGGAGAAGACTTGAGAAACCTCGCAGACCATCCAACTAGAACCAAAAAGGGCCCATATATCTGTATTTTTGAAAATCCAAGCATTTTCCCTTTGATTCATCTTCTGACAGGGGTGGCCGAGATAGAGGTTGTCCCTTTAATGGATGCAGACCCAGAAGTTGTGGAGGTCTGCCAAATCAGGGATACTGAGGGCAGTTTTCTGATCACCAGCAGTCTCATCCCTGATAGGCTACCTGACTGCTCTCCTCTGGAGGCACTCAGGGGACACATTGCCTTCTACACCTCCTTGTGGATGACTGACGTGGGACTCTTGAGTAAGAGGGATAATATCCAGAGGCTATTGTATACCTTTTTCCTACCCAACCCCTACCTCAGTGGCCATTTCAGATGTACCACCTCATCAACTCAAAACAGCAGAAAAGGAAGTTCAGTCCCTTTTGAAAAGGGAGACATTCATAATGTCCCACCAAAGCAGCTATTGTCAGATCATTACTCCAGGTTCTTTTTAATTCTGAAAAAACAGCAAGGACCTCAGAGCTATCATGGACTAAGTTACCTAAGCACCTTTGTAAAAAAAAGACACTGTTCAGAATAGTCTTTGTGCAGACAATGCTGCCATACTAGAAGAAAAATGAATGGGTGCACTCGGTGGACCTCTAAGATATTTATTTACACATCAGGAGGTTTCTTTGATTCCAAGTAGGAGCCAATCACTGTCAATTCAGGACCCAGCCTTGTCTCATGATGATGTTAGGATTCTGTCAGCTTCCAAGACAGACTCTACTCGGAAAGTCCACCTTAGTAAATGGAAGCATTTTGTTCTCTGGGCTACATCTCATCAGAGCAGTCCTTTGGTAGCTTCAGTTCCTGATGTCTTACAATTTTAATGACTTTATTTGATGCAGGTGCTAGTTTCTCAACAATTAATGTACAACTCTCTTCAATTTCTAGATTACTTCCTCAGCCAGATTCCTGTTCTTTTTCATGGAGTACACTGTGCGACTGACTATGAGACAACCCAGTTCACCTTGAAATCTAAATTTGGTGCTGGAGGCCCTTACTCAGTCACCTTTCGAGTCAGCCTTTTCCATAGCCTTGATATTTCTTTCATTGAAAATTATTTTCCTTGTGGCCATTATCTGATTGAGAAAAAATTCTGAACTGCATGCTCTTTTTTTGCTCAGAGCATACCTTATTTTTCACAAAGATGGAGTATCCCTCAGAGCTAATCTGTCTCCTATCTCTAAAGTGGCCTCCAAATCTAGTTTGAAACAAACTATCAACTTTCCAGTATTCTTTATTCCAGCAAATGCAAACGTATTCTTCATACCCTGGATGTTCATAGGTGCAGTGGTAGCGTTGTCGCCTCACAGTAAGAGGTTCTCCGGTTCTTGGCTGGAGTGCCTTCTGTGTGGTGTCTGCATGTCCTCCCTGCATTCATGTGGGTTTCCTCTGAGTGCTCCGGTTTCCTCCCATGTTTCAAAGACATGCATCTGGACTGTTTCTCCCTGGGCCTCCGCTGAAATTTGGCTTCCTTCCAAGTCAGACTTTCCCGGTAAACTAATAATAAATAAATAAACTGAGGTTTTAATTATGCCATACAAAAGGATTCAGAAAAGACAAATGTTTTTGTATCCTTTTTCTCCAAATAAGCTGAGAAAGAGTCTCCAAGATATTTCTATCCAGATGGCTATCTGACTTTATCAAATTTGTTTATTAAAACTGTAACAAGCCACTGCCAACTAAACCAAAGGCTCACTCAAAATGTTCAGTAACTACTTCTACATCCATCTTTAAGAATGTTTCCATGATGATATTTGTGTCTCATTACGTGCCTTATCTAAGTACTACAAACTGAGTTGATTTCAAAGTCCAGGGCTTCCTTTCCAGTCTATATCCTCAAAGGGCTCCTGTCATGACATCACCCAAGTTTTCCAGTAGTTAAGAGGATATGAAAGTTGTGTACTTACAATAGCAGTGGATCCTTCCATTCCTTTCCATCCAGTACAATAGTCCTGCCACCACCACCCCTGCCTTCAGCTCCTTGAAGAAAAAGAGTGATATTTTATCCTAGTTGTTTCAGGCAGCAGACTCAATCAGAGAGAAGCTAGTCTGAGGGGGACAGGTGCATTATGAGAGGAAGAAGTTTGAGGCTGGAGAAGTAGCTTTTCCCATTCAGATCCAACAAGTGGCCAGAAGACCCTCAATAGTCATATTGGATAGGCATGAATGAAAGGATCCAGTGTTATTATAAGTACATAATTTTCATTTAGTTTACCAATAAACAGCAATGTGATTTGATCACTCAACTGCAGGACATGCCGAATATACTTGAAGAAAAAATATTATGCAAACTTCACAATAAGAAAATACATCTCATAATCCTGCAAACAAAAGGGACACTATCTTTTTTATCACTACAGAAGTAACTGCAGCTTTGAGTATGGTTAAAAACTTGGGTTGCTTGAAATCTGATGTAGTTGATTGTTTTCTGTGCAGACACAATGAAAACCTGTTATATTAAACTGAATGCTGTCGTGTGGACATTACCTTCATTTATACCAATAGGCTGCATAGGTGGGTGCCACTTTAAACCAAAATGGTTTTCTACCCATCTGTTTAGTCAGCATTTCTGTGTAAAATAATGACTAGAGCCATAATGGACATTATCTATAGTAGCACAGAGGGCCAATTTCTGTTAGGGATGCAATATTATGGGTTTGTTAATGGAAGTGCTTACCTTTTGAATCCTTTGAGCTTTCAGATGGGATGACATTATTTACTGCTTATCTTCATATTGCGAAGACATTCAAAACTATTCCACATAAGCAATAACTGAGCAATTAAATGCATTAAATATCATCCCATACATAGTTCAGTGGGTGAAATATTTTTTAAGCAATAAGATGCTCAAACCAGGGTGCGGAGAGATCTGCCAATCTAGGTGGGATTACCCATGGTATCTTTTAGGGCTGTGTACTGAAGCTACCTCCTTTTGAAGTAGTAGAATTTGGAATGAGCTCTGTATAATCTGCTTGTGCCAGGTTTAAGTCAGTTGCTTGCTCCAGGTTTAATTTACAGTTACATTTTCAAATGGCTGTGACTAGCTTTTAATTTATGCTGCATAATGGAACGTGCTGCTCTGTGTTGTATTTTCTTGCTGCACAGCTACTACACTGAGCTTTTTTACCCAGGCTTTTCCTTTCCAATAGTCCCAAAGATGTCAGGGAAGGGTTGTATTTTTAATCCAGTTCCATCTGTCAGCTTTCAAAGTGCATTTACTACTAATGTTATCGCTGTTTATTATACTAATGTTTTGTTTATTTAGGACATTTATTGGCTTTTTTTTTCCTGTACAGAGTATAAAAGTTGATGGGGTTCTGGACATTCTGTTTGTACCACAGTTGACTTCCATTTTTTTTTCTGATTAGCTATGACTTTTATGTGTGGCTTTTTAATTTGTGGTGCATATTATGACCAGCTACTGTCTTGACTAGTTTTAAATTAATTTGGCGTTTCTTCCCTAAGTGCAGCAACTGACATGCCGCTGTGTATAGACACTGCTGATTTGTTTTAAAAGTGTAACTGTTATCAAGCAGTAATATCTTGATCCCTTGCCTTGTTTGCATGGTTGCTGAGGGTTGCTAATTGTAGCTCAATTTGAGCCGCTACTGTTTGTTTGTTTATAGGAACTCCATGTTTGCTCACAAGTTGACTCCACTCCCAGTTGTTAGTAATATTTTTGTTGCTTGCAGGTCATTTGCTCAAATTGTTTCTGTACTTGTTTCTTTTTGCTCTAAGACAAGTTCATAGCCATTGTGATGTTGTGAGGTATTGCCAGCTATGCCAGGAGAAGTAAGAATGTGGATGTGTAGCATATGCCAGCACAGCTAGCTGGAGTTTTGTGAAGAATTGTATGTCACTTGTATATCAAACTGATGCGTACAGATGTTTGTGTTGAAAATGTATTTCTGAGGTTTTCTTGTGTTGAAAATGTATCAACAGTTGGCCCAGCTGGACAGAAATTAAATATATATACATGCACGTAGTAACTGATTAAATGTATACATTGTAACTTTTGAAATGAATATATTGTAACAAAGGATAATAGAAGAGAAGATGTTAAAGTCCAGCTGCACCTAACTTTGAAAAATATTCTGAAATTAAATTACTGGGACTAGGCCATAAAGATATTTTCTGACAGTTTTGATGAAGCTAGAGACGCAATGTTTGTAAGAAATATAGTATGTTAGTCTTTGTAGGAAGAGCAGAAGTGTTCAAATAGTTTTACAGCTTCCAGATGCTGCAACGAACTTTAGTAAAGCTTGGGATATGTATTGTAACACATATGTGCCAAATCCTGATATCTTCTCATGATGGGGGTAGTGTGGGATACAGAGTCAGATGACCAGATGTGATGTCATTCTGTAATCTAGGACAAAAATTATGCTAATACCAGATGAGCGAGAAGTCTCATAGCATTCTGTTTTGGGAACCTGACATAGAAGGATAATTCACCTACTTCATCTTGCCTTGCTCTAGTAAGTGAGCCAGGGAGTAGTAATTCTTTAGACCAGTCAGGAAAATATAGTGAGATTAGTTAAGTACTCTTTTTTTCTGTATCAGCATGAATCTATTCATTTGTGTTATTTTAATATTTCCTGTGATTGAAACTCTGGCTTTTATTGTAAATAGATATTTAATATTTTCGTTTTCTTTTATTAATTATTATTAAACATATTTAAACTTTTCATTGTGGCTGGTCCTTTAGAGAATATTTTAACCTTTGAGAGTACTCATATCTATTTGGTGACTCTGTGGCCACTCATGAAAGCCTTACTGGATTGGCCAAACACTGTCATTTGTATTAATATAAATTTCACTCAGTATAATTGGGTACATGTGCAGAAGCCTTACAGTAGCTGGCTTTGGAATGTCTGGTGGCAGTGTAACTACCTTATAGTCTGAGCTGAAGGGGGCATAGACAGTAAATCTTTGCCAGCCTTTCCCAGGTGTGTGTGTGTGTGTGTGTGTGTGTGTGTGTGTGTGTGTGTGTGTGTGTGTGTGTGTGTGTGTGTGTGTGTGTGTGTGTGTGAAAATCAAATCTCAGAGTGTGTGTGTGTGTGTCAGCTGCTTGGAGCAGGGACACAAAATACTGGTTTCACAGAGAGAATGGTGGAGGACTTGGCTTGGACACTCGGCGGAGGGCTCAACTCTATGGCTGTGCTAGTGAAAGTCTTACTGGGGATCTGGAGAGAGAAAGCCGGCCCCCAAACTGATTGTGTTCCCTTTGTGTACTCTTAAGGGAAATTGTGCTTGATGCAAAGGGCTGCAGCTGGAAATACTGGGTGTATCTATTTTTGTTCCAAGTGAATTTTCCCCTCCAGAGCCAGTGGTAAGGATTCAGGCTTCTTGATTACTAGCCCAGAGAAGGGACGTCACGTATTGATGAGCAGTAGTGTGGATATTAATTGAACTTCTGTAGCCTCTAGGCAGTTGTCACTGATGGTGGGTGTACTGTCAAGCAGCCACAAGCTAAGCATACAGAGTTTCATTTTCACATCAGAATATATATATATATATATATATATATATATATATATATATATATATATATATATATATATATATATCTTTTTCAGTTTAGTTTAGTCAGAGAAAGCAAAGATGTCAGCAGAGGATTTTGGCAAGCTGACAAAGAACCAGTTGGCCAAAGTGTGTGAAGCTAAAGGACTGGTGCATGTCAACCTGACTAAAGAGGAAATTATTTCAGACTCAGTCACAGCTTAGAACAGCAACCAAGAGGCTAACCAGACTGGTGATGGGAATTTTCAGCCTTTAGAAACAGGACAGCTCACCTTTTCCTCAGAGGACTTAAAAGTCTGTCTGGAGTTAGAAAGACTTTAACTGGAGGACAAACGTTTGGAATTAGAATCAACAGAGAGACTGCAGCGTTTGGAAGCTGAAGAAAAGAAGAAACCGATGAAATTAGAATCAGCAGAGAGACTGTGGTGTTTGGAGACTGAAGAAAATAAGTAGTAGTGTGAACATGAGAGGGAAATGATGACTGTTTGTTATGGTCGGGGAGATAATGTGGAAATGAATAACCGAACACCAGAAGCAATAAAAGTCAGTAAATTTCTCCCAAAATTTATAGAGGGTCATCATGTTAATGGTTTTATTGATATATTTGAAAGAGTATGTAAATAGAATAATGTTGACTAAGGGCTCTGGGTATGGTTCCTGACCCCCTTCCTCCATGATAAAGCTGCAATTGCTGTTTCTAAACTGTCTGATATTGATTGGTTAAACTGTGTGTTATTGATTGTTTAAACTGTGATAAAGTAACGAAATGTCTACTTGACTGTTTTAAGTTAACACCTGAAACTTATAGAAAAAAGTTTTGTGAGCATAGACACAAGGCAGATATAAATGTGCGTGATTATATTGCTGAGTTTAGCACTTATTTTCATAGGTGAGTGAGTGGGTGTCAAGTCGCCCCTTTTGAAGGACTGGCAGACCTTTTCATGAGGGAACAATCCCTTAACACTTTGCCTGAGGACTTGAGAATCTGGTTGGCAGAGCGGACAGCAACTTGGCAGATAAGCTGGGGAGAAAATGGGATCTCTCCTTAGCAAGCAGAGCATCACTGCACAAGAAGGTGATACCCAGTGCTGCACATGGATATAAGGGAACTCATGGAGGGCAGCCTAAACCACCACTACAGTGTACACCAGTAACAGGGGAAGCCACTAGTTCAGGTACATGGCCAGGAACAGGGGTTAAATGTTTTAAATGTAACCAGTGGGGCCATGTTTCTTATAGATGTCCATGGAAGCAAGATGGGGAACAAAACGTGTGGGAAGCAATAAGTGGGAAGAACAGTATGCCCGTAGTAAGTCGTCTGGAGACAACAGGGTTACCAAACTATCACCAGGGTTTATATCTGATCTTAGTGGATGGAAAACAGGCCACCGCTAAGGGAGACCCATCTTCTGACATAACTTTTGTGAAGCCTGCAGAGCTCAAAGAGGAGCAGTACTTGCTTGGGCAGTCCACTCTAGTCAGAGCTTTAGGAGGGACCCTATTCCAGATACCTTTGGCCAGGGTTCACCTTGACTGGGAGGGTGGGAAAGGAAGTAAGCAAGTTTGTGTGTTTGAGGATATCCCTGCAGATGTCTTGATATGGAATGATTTTGATAATGCAGTACCTTGTGTGCATGCAGTTACACACAGTCAGGCTTGGAGACAGGCATGTGGATCTGGTAGCCTGGGGGAGACCCAGACAGGCCCTACACCTGAAACCAGGGCTGGTGAGGTGGCTATTTCAGGGAGAGAGCTAACTTGTAGCAGTATGCCTGAAAGTGAGCCAGAGCTGCTGGTAGGTGCTGATGTTCCGTTGGACAGAGTGACTGCAAGGGCAGAGGTGAGTGGTGATACCCACACTGACAGTGAGGCACCACTGTCAGAGGATACCAGCCTTGCTGTGGAAGGAGAGCTGGGAAGAGTTACCAAGATAGAGTTGAGACAGGCTCATCTTTCCGACCTTGCACTAAGAGGCTTGAGGGAGGTAGCTAAGGTGGCATCTGAGTCTCAAGGAAAACGGGAGTCTTTATACTAGGACAAAGGGTTACTGTATAGAGACTGGACCCCTGAGGGAGGGCTAGAGGGTGAGGTAATGCAGCAGTTGGTAGTGCTTAGAGCCTACCATCCGGCACTTCTAGCCATAGACCATGACATTCCTTTTGGAGGTCATATGGGCATAAAGCGTACCAGGAGGCGTATTATGCAGAACTTTTATTGGCCTGGGATTGCAAGGGATGTAACAGGGTACTACAGGACCTGTGAGCAGTGCCAGAAAATAGGCAAGGCAGGAGACAAGGTCAGGGCTCCTTTGATGCCTTTGCCTGTGATTGATGAACTGTTTCAGAGGGTAGCTATAGATATTGTGAGTCCTCTGAATACCCCAAGTTCCCCAGGGAAAAAGTATATCCTGTTGATAGTAGGTTATGCTACTAGATACCATGAGGTGGTGCCTCCGTCCTCCGTCAAGGCAGCGAAGGTAGCAAATGCTTTGTTAGAGTTTTTAAGCAGGGTAGGTTTCCCCAGAGAAATACTGACTGACAGAGGTGCCAGTTTCATTTCAGACATGCTGGCTTTTCTGTGGAAGTGCTGTGGGGTGAAGCACCTAAAGACCACCCATTACTATCTCCATAATAATGGTTTAGTGGAGAGGCTAAACTCTACACTAAAGACCATGCTATAGGCATTTGCAGACCAGTTTAAGAGAGAGTGGGACAAATATTTTCCCCATCTGCAGTTTTTGTACAGAAAGGTACCCTAGGAAGCCATAGGTTTTCACTGTTTGAATTGCTGTATGCACATAGGATGAGGAAGCCTTTAGATTTGATTCCTGATGAGTGGGTTGGTGAGTGTGAATCCCACAAGGAATCTGTTGTGACATTTGTCCTAATGCTCAGGACAAGGTTTAGGGACCTCATGGTCTTGGCCCAGGATGACCAGGATGGAGTCCAACAGCAGAAAAAGGTCTGGTATGATATTAATGCTCAAGTTCGAGAGTATGCTGTGGGATAGCAGGGTGTGGTTCTCATAGCTGTCAGACACAATAAGTTACAGGCAGCTTGGGAGGGACCCTTCAAAGTGGCAAGGAAGGTAAGTAATGTTAACTACATGGTAGAATTGCTAAGCAGCAGGCAGGGGCAGAAATTGTACCGTGTTAATATGATGAAGCTTTACCATAACAGTGTGGTCTTTGGCTGAGTATTTGCAGTAGGTGGCAGGAGGAGTCTGGAGGGGATCTAATGCTACATTAAGCCAGCCAGCAAAATTCCAAGTTATGAAGGTGGAGCCTAGGGCTGCAGGCATATGACATGACAGTGCAGCACTATAGTGGGGTCAGCAATGCCAATGCAAATGGGTTCTCAAGACGGAGTATGGGTTAATATATTCCCAAACAGGCTCATTCCTCTCAAGCCATGTTTCTTCAGGGTCACTTGAGAAACTAGCTTGAGTCTTCAAAGGGGGAAGAGATGTGATGATGTGAGGTATTACCAGCTATGCCAGGCGAAGTAAGTGGATGTATAACATATGCCAGCACAGCTTGCTGGAATTTTGTAAAGAATTGTGCCATTTGTATATCAAACTGATTTGTACAGATGGTTGTGCTGAAAATGTATTTGTGAGGTTTGCTTGTGTTGAAGATGAAGTTGTGTCAGCAGTGGGTCTTGCTGGACAAAAAGTAAATATTAATGCATGTAGTATCTGATTAAATGTATGCATTGTAACTGTTGAAATGAATATATTGTAAGAGAGGATGCTGGAATAGAAGAGGTTAGTCACAGTCCAGCTGCAGCTAACTCTGAAAAATGTTCTGAAATTAATTTACTGGGCCTAGGCTATAAAGATGTTATCTGACAGTTTTGAATGAAGCCAGAGACGTAATGTCTGTAAGAAGTATGACTTGTTAGTCTCTGTACGAAGAGCAGAAGTGATACAATTGTTTTACAGCTTCCAGATGCTGCAATAAACTTTAGTAAAGCGTGATATATGTATTGTAACACATATGTGCTAAATCCTAGCAGCTTCTAGTGATAGGGGGTAGTGTGGGAAACAGATGACCAGATGTGATGTCATTCTGTAATCTAGGACAAAAATGATGTTTTAATACCGGATGAGCGAGAAGTCTCATAGCATTTTGTTTTTGGAACCTGACAAAAAGGATAACTCACCTACTTCATCTTGCCTTGCTGTAGTAAGTGAACCAGTGAATATTAATTCTTTAGATCAGTCAGGACAATATAGTGAGATTAGTTAAGTACTGTTTTTTTGTATATGTATGAATCTATTCATTTGTGTTATTTTAATATTTCCTATGATTGAAACTCCGGTGTTTATTGTAAATAGATATTTAGTATTTTCATGTTCTTTTATTATTTATTATTAAATATATTTAAACTTTTTAATGTGGCTATTCCTTTAGAGAATATTTTAACCTTTGAGAGTGCTCATATCTATTTAGTGACTCTGTATCCACTCCTGAAAGCTGTACTGCATTGGCCAAACACTGTAATTTATATTAATATTAATTTTACTCAGTGTAATTGGGTGCCCTTGCAAGAGCCTTACATTAGCTGGCTTTGGAGTGTCTGGTGGCAGTGTAACTAACTTATAGTCTTGGCAGAAGGGGGCATAGCTAGTAAATTTGTGCCAGCCTTTCCCAGGTGTGTGTATGTGTGTGTGAAAATTCTCAAAGTGTGTTTGTTAGCTGCTTGGCGTAGGGACATGAAACACTGTTTTCACAGGTTCACAGATTAGTACTAGGCTAACTGCCCTTGTGGGCCATTTTAAGCCTAGCCAATTACCCCATGTAAGAATCAAACCCTGCACCCTGTGTCTATAAGGTAAGCACCTTAACCATTATACCAACCTCCCAGTGTGTTGGAGGATTTGGTTTGGACACTCGGCTGAGGACTTAACTCTATAGCTGTGCCATTGGTGAGTCTTATTGGGGATCTGGAGAAAGAGAGAGAAAACCAGCCCCATGACTGTTTGTGGTCCCTGTCTGTTCTTAAGGGCAATTGTGCTTGATGCAGAGAGCTGCATCTAGAAGTACTTGGTGTATCCATTTTTGTTCCAAGTGAACATCTCTCTCCAGTGCCAGTGGTGAGGATTCAGGCTCCTTGATTACTGGCCCAGAGAGGGGATGTCACAGCTATCACCACCAGATTCTGATTATCCTAATTTTCCTTTGTTCTTAGATGTCACCAGATATGCTGCTGACAATTAACCTAAGTGTGTGCAGCCAAATTTGATAAATCTTAGAAGTTATCATTGTGTGGCGTCAAAGCCTACATACTCTTTGAAGAATATGATACCCTAGAAGCAATCATTGTGTGGCAGTTCATCCTCCTCATTATTTGAAGCTTGTGTTTTGGGTCATTTGAGCCAGTTGCCTGTCGTACTGTTTATTGTAGCGGAACCTTCTCTTCTAGAATGTACTGGGTGCAGTGTTTAATGCCTCTTCAGCCCTCACCCTGTTGTAATTACCCAGAAACCATTTATTGGTCTCTTACTATTACAGATATGTTCTGTAGCCAACTTTAGTTTTGTACTATTTCAGACCTGTGTTTACTTCATGTTGCATATTCAGCCCAAACTCTGTGTAGTACTCTTGCCTTTGGATGTCTTATTTAATTCCTTCCCTTTGGGTTTAAAAGCTGTTGTTCATTGTTAGTGCATCTTTGCCTCATCTAGTATGTTTCCTTTGCAGCAACATTTGCCTTTTCTACCCACTGTGCATCGGTTCTCTGTAACATGGAAGCCCATTCTACCACTGTCTCTTCTGTTGCCAGCCTTCTTGCATTTGGTATCTCAGACAGTGTAAGAGCTGCATAATGCTCTCCAACAACAAACTTCTACACTGTATAACTTTTTACACTTTATAACTTAACACATGGTTAGGAAGTGACACATAATCATACACATACCACCACAAGAACACACTAAACCACCAAGCAGTGAGGTTGAAAAAAATGACTCCCCAAGCCACCTAGAATCAGAATGAAAGAGCATTGAGAGCAGTTCACTAACACAGTTCTGCCATCCTTGCCTGATTCAGTGAGTCACCAGTTCTGTGACTGCAGACCTTCCACTGCCATTAAAACTGTGCATCCAAGTGAAGATATTTTAGTAATTGGTAACTCCAACAACAAAACACATGGACTCTACACACAGTAGGCTGGATAATGTCAGCGTGATGGTTAGCTGTCTTTCTGGTGGTAGGATCCATTACACCATGAAGGTCCTACAGTCCTTGCAGCAGGGCAGTTATCAGTATGACTTGGTGCAGCACATGCAGGTATGAGCAACCTGACACTCTCAATTGAGAAGGGCATGCAGGGAGATGTATTAGAGCTTGGTCTGCATGTGTCAAGTGCATGCAAGCTTTCCACTAAACCATGAAAGAGTGTAGTCCAAATCTTAAGTGACTTGCTCAAGGTTACACAGGCAATTACAGTTATGGGAATCAAAATCATGTATCACATGAAACTGCTAGTTAACAGGTCATAGCTTTATTCCTTGGTGCCTTCTACTTCATCTTAGGCTGTGCATGAAGGAGCACATTCTCTGCAGTGTTTCTTTTTTCAGAAGCTACTGGAATTATTCTTTTCATCTGCCTTTGATGTCTTTTGAAGTGGTGAGCAGATTATTTCTGCCATCCCTTGCAAATGTATTATTGTATTTGTCTTGCATCTTGATGAAGTGTCTTTGTGACATGCCATCTGCTGAGTCACTTTCCAGAAGCTGGAAGAGGTTTTTTGCCACCTTGTTCTTTGTCGTTCTGACTGCTGTTTGTTAGCCTACCAGTATTTCTTCTTAGCTTATCTCACATTTTATCCTGCACTCTTCCATTCCTTTGATAACTTGTTGGACTTTTGCATTCCACCACCAGATTTCCTTATGTACCTTTTTCTGCAGTCTTCCCACATGCTGTTTTAAGATGCTGCCATTCTTCGTCTTCAACTCCATCTATTTCATCATCTTCCTGAGGTGCTAGAGCCCAGAGTATTTCCTTGAAGTCATATTTTCTCACTCCAGTCAGCCTCCCGGTCTTGAATTCTTTCTGTTGACATTATAGCCTTCTCTTACCACTGCTTACAGCTGATTATAGCCAACAGTGGTTTAGGATAAAGGTGGACCGTTTCACTGCCAGTGAGTTTGCAATCCCTGATTCTACCCCATTGTTTTTTCTTTAGTAAGAGGAACTCTAGCTAATTTACATGTTGACCACAGTTGTGTGTGATCTTTGACTGTCTCTATTGCTGAGTCATGCAATGGCCACAATCAAAGCCATTTGACAGAAAGAAGTCTACAAATGCTTCCTCTACTTGTTGCCTTATCCATGTATACCAGGGCAGTTCTTATATCTTGTTTCATCTGTCCCATTCTGAGCATTCAGTTCCTCCACTATCAGCACCAATTTATTTTTTTTCTGCTTTATCTAGTAGTAACTACTGCCCTGAATGCAGTCTTTCCCTTGTTATCACAACCCTATTGTGAAGCATGGGCTGAGATTTTGAATACTGCCGTATCTTTAAACTGGAGTCTGACTGCCATGAGTCTGTCACTAATTCTGATTACATCCCTCACAGTCTTCAGAAGACTCTCTCACCAATTTCCCAGACCATTTCTAGTCTGTCCTCCCAGTGAGTAGCAGACTGTAGGTCTCAAGACAAATGACTGTGCTATTCTTCCCCCTTGTCTAAGAACCAAAATAGCCCTCGTGTCAACCAAGATAACAGCCTCTTAGCATTTTGGTTACTTACCACACTTGTCTCCGGGATATACAGAATTTTCAGCCTTCTCCTTCACACTGTCATCACATCCATTTCCAAGTTTTGCCCCATCAGTGAACCTGTATTCAGTGTAGTAATCCTCTTGTTTTTTTTTTTTTTTGTTAAACAAGAAACACCTTTATTAAATTATCATGTATAATATAGATAACCATGCATTTATGTAAATGAAAACGAACCATATTCACATAATTTTAGTTACAAACATTATACATCACTTATAATCTCTCTAGTCGTCGTCATTCAGACACTACATAGCTCATTCAAATTGTGTCTTCTTTTAAACCCTGTTTCTCCTCTGCATGTATTGTTCCCACAATTCCAATTTTTTCTATGTAATTTGCTCCTACCCTTTTGTAAAGATCCCGGTTCCAGTTGTTTTATCTCTGTTACTATATTCACTACTTCTAGTAAAGTTGGTTTAGACTTTGATTTCCATTTTCTAGTAATTGCTTTTTTGGCAGCCACCATAATTAGACAGAGCAAGGCCTTGCTATGTCTAGACAGTTCCAATTCTGTATCATAGCTCAAAAAAATCATTTCCTTAGTTACACCAATTTGCTCACCCAGTATCTCTGACAGAACAGTTTGCAGGGAAACTTTAAAGTCTGCCAATTTATTACACTCCCAGAAAATATATTCCCAATTACCTCTTTCTTCCCCATCACACCTCCAGCATATGCTGTCTGAGGAAAAAATTCTTTGGAGTCTACTTAGAGTATACAGATACCTGTGTAAACATTTCCAAGCAAAGACTGTAAATCATCTAGACTTTGTTGCATATGTGGGACATACATATATCCACCTATTGTTTCTTTGTGAACTGCTTATCCAGTCTCTCTTCCCAGTCCTTTCTAACCTCCTCTGTTTGATTCTTATAGTTAACCATGGAATATTTTGTATGCTGTATTACTTTTTCCTTTTTTAATAGCAGCTTCTGTTCTAGATTCTACTGTAAACTCTATCAGTGTTGGTCTTTTCCTTAGATCTCCCCTATTTCTCTCTTCCTATACTCTGATATCAAACCTTGATAAGGAAGGCATTCTGTAGCCAGCAGTCCAAATAAATGAGTGGCCATTTCCCATTGTATTACCTTTCTCTCTCTAATTACTTGCTCCGAATACCTTGGTTATTTTATCAGTTTTCTCTAATAAATTCCAGCCGCCCCGCCTCTTACCTATTCTTTGTCCCTAATTGTAGTCATCGCTATTGTTGGCTAAATCTCCTTTCTCTATTTCCGTGTTGGCTTAGTTCTTATAATATTTTCTGCTGCTTTATGAATATATTTTGTATGGTTATTGGTATTCTCCTTAATGATCTGCATCCAAAATCCCAGTCTCTCCTTGTTTCTTGAGCTTTCCCCGTTTCATCATCATTCATTTCCACTTTGAATTATAGGTTTCTGCTTGTGCAATGTATAGGCACCTTAACTGTGTAACTCTGAAATACCCCTTCAAATCAGGTGATCCCAAACACCTTGATCAGTTAGAAGAATCAGATTATCCCACTTGACTCTTACCATTTTCCCCTCCCAGATAAAATCATTCTGCTCTTTATTAATTACTATCCACAACTTATTTTCTGGTTGATAAAAATGTACCTGCCCGAAAAGAACTAAAAGCTTAACTGCTTGTATCTTACTATCCATATCCATATAATAGCGCTTCCGGTTTCTCAGCTTTTGTATTATCTTTAGTCTTTTCCCACATATTCTTATCTGCCACACCAAGATAATTTTAATCCATGCTCCTAAATACTTCATTTTATCATTTCCCCGTAAGTATGGATATTGCTGAATAATTTACAGCTGTTGCCTTTGTTTTAGCTTCATTAATTTTGTATCTCAAAAATATTTGAAACTGCCTGAAAATGTTCCACAACAATTAAATGTCCTTTTCTGGTTTTATTAGGTGTAAAATCATATCATCTGCAAACAGAGCCAGCTTTTCTTGACTAACATACCAGTTATATCTTTGAATTTTCTGAGCTGAGTCGCTTATGTTCATTGTCAGTGGTTCTAAATATAATGTAAATAACAAAGTAGGAAAAGGACACCCCTGCCTGGTTCCTCTGCATAAACAGAAATTATCAGAGAGGAACCCACTCACTTTAATGGACTACTTTAAATATTGTTTAATTGCAAATTTACCTTGGACACATCCTGTTATACTTTAGATTATTATAGTTAATTGCTAGGTATGTTTAATTTACTTTTCTACTGTTAGCTGTGTTTGCATATTTTGCTGTCTAAATACCTGGTTGATTGTGGATTTTGCACAAGTTAAATGTGGAGAAAATGTCTCTTTGCCCTTTCCTACTGATGAAGCTGCCTAGATGTTCTTCGTGTTTCACTGTTGCAGTCATAACTGTAGGGTGATCCTGCCTACAGGCAGCCTGAGGTCGGCCAGAATTCCACAGTCTGGGTCCGGCGTCGGCTGTACCAGCAAGCACCCTGACGTCAGAACGCAGGGATATAAAGCTGACCGCCGACGCCATCTTCTCCAGTCTTTCTTGCCGTGCGGTGGAAAGCAGCTCGCAAGTCGTTGGTTGGCGTTTTCAGACAACGTGCTTTGATTGTCTTGATGCAGTATTCTACTTCTCTTCTCAAGCTAAGTACCCCGTTGGGGAAACTTTTTTCTTGCTCCTCCGATGTCAGAAAAAGTTAATAATTGTATATCGTGTGGGAAACAAATACCTCCTAAAGATTTCCACTCTTACTGTCTACCTTGCTTAGGCCCTGACCAAGATGTTTCTTGCTGTCGGTTCTGTGCCAGGTTTAATTCTCGCACTATCAAGCGTAGGTACGATTGGGCCTTGAATTATTTCGGTAGACGATTCAATTACAAAACTACAGAGGCCTCCAAAGCAGACACCCAAGCAACTGCCACCTCAAGACATAAGACATGCAACACATAGTTCTCAAAGTCAGTGTGCTAAACAGTCACAGCCCTTAAGGCCAAACACAATGCCAGACACACTTGTTATAGGTGACTCCATAGTCAGACACACTGACGTCCCACTCACCAGACTGAACAAGGAAAAGATCACAGTTAGCTGCCTGTCAGGCGCTAGAATCCACCACATAACACAAGCACTCAGGTCACTCCACAGCAAGTACAAGTATGACTCAGTCATTGTCCATGCCGGTGTGAGCGACCTGAGACGATACCTCCCTGGACTACATGAAAAGAGACATAGAGGAGCTCTCAGATTATGTAGCCCAGGCGGTATGACCCTGACCCTGAGCAGTATCCTACCCTCACCAAGAATGATGCCACAATACAGAGACAAAATGATCAGCTTTAATAATTGGCTTAATTACTGGTGTCATTCTAAGGGGATCCAATGTCTGTCTGCCTGGGATGACATGCTTGACAAGCCACGCTGCTTCTCAAGGGACGGCTTGCACCTGTCACCCCTGGGCTTCCGGATATTGGCAAAGGCTCTTGCCACCCCCATAGTGCCTTTTTTAGGCAAGGCTCAAATGATAAACCTACCGCCCTAGAAAACAAAAATGGAGAAAAACTAAGGGTAATACTGCTCAATGCCAGAAGTCTAAACCTCAAGATGCACGCCTCAAGCCCTCCTCAGTATGGAGAACATCGATGTTTGTGCTGTGACTGAAACCTGGTTCAAGGCTCCTGAGAGCACCCCAGCACTATCAGGTTATACCGCATATCATGCGTTCCGGCCCCAAAATCCGGACCGAACTACAAAAGGAGGGGGAGTATCCATATTCATAAAAGATACCCACACCTCCAGGTTAGTGGCAACGCACGAAGCATCGGAGACCATCCAGGTGCAATTAACCATAGGTAAAACTGCCCTACAGTTTGTAACATGCTACAGACCACCTTCTCAAACTCAGGAAACCCACACAGCCTTCCTGAAGACACTGGAGAGTATAAATGTCTCTCCAAACACCATCATATTGGGTGACTTCAACTACCCAAACATAGACTGGGAACATTACTCAAGCCCCAACACCCTAGCCCAAAGGTTCCTTGAGTTCATAAACTCAAATGCTATGGAACAACTAGTCACCATTCCCACAAGAGGAGAAAATCTACTAGACCTGATCATCACAAACATGGGGACAAAATGCTCCACACCGGAAGTATATCCCTCATTGGTGAGATCAGACCATAAATTAATCTCACTGGAGATCCACATCCGCCCCACCCCAGCAAAAGACCACAGTGAAGGACTTCTCAAAAGCAAACTTCACACTTCTTAAAACTGGAGTGGTATCCTTCAAGGCCCCCGAGCCAGTGGAAACCACAACCCACGCTGCTGAAACCCTTACAAATGCCTTCTACGAGCACCTCCAGGAATGTATGGATCAAGCCAATCCCTAATAAAATCAAGACCTTTTCCACCAAAGGCAGGCGCCCGGTCTGGTGGACTCCAGCCATAAACAAACTCTACAACAAGAGGAGAAAGCTACTACATGACAGAGCAAAATCCCTAAATGGGAAGGCATCTCTGATCAATACTAGCAAAAAACTACGATCACTCATAAAATCATCCAAGGCCAACTTTGAGAGAAAAATCGCTAATGACACAAAAGACAATCATAAAGCCTTCTTTAGCTATGTTAGAAACCTGGGTGGAAACTCCCAGATATGCTCAGAATTAGTCCAAAATGATAAAAAATCACTGGACCCACAGACATTGCCAACATACTGGCAGACAGGTTCAGAGCAAATTTCTCCCTCCCTCCCCCAAAAGGAGAAATATCTATCCCACCAGAGTCTAGCCTCCCAAACATCTCAGATGCCCAGGTGAGAGCTGCTCTCTCTAAAGCAAAAACACAGCATCAATGGGACCGGACGGTGTCCCCGGCTGTGTGCTACACGAACTCAATGAGGAACTAAATCCACACATAAGGCTGCTGTTTAATCTTAGCCTTACTACAGGATACGTGCCAAAGAATGGCGTACGGCAACTGTGGTCCCACTCCACAAAGGCGGTGCTTCTACGGACCCTGGAAATTACCGCCCCATAAGCTTGACGAGCCTTGTCTGCAAAGCTATGGAGAGGATCATAATGGAACTCATAAATAAAGACATTGGGGACCTACAGACACTGGATCCTACCCAATTTGGCTTTGTCAAGGGCAGATCCTGCCTCTTGAACTTGGTCAACTTTTTCGAAACAGTCACTAAGGCCATTGATGAGGGTAAGGCAGTTCACACAGCCTACCTTGACCTAGCAAAAGCATTCGACACAATACCCCACTCGGGCATCATAGAAAAGCTCACCAGCTTAGATGTAAACCCATATGTCACAAGATGGGTTGCAAACTGTCTCAAGGACAGAACACACAGGGTTAGAGTTGCTGGTGCCATGTCAGACTCTAAGCCGGTCACGAGCGGTGTCCCACAGGGCTCAGTCCTGGGACCCTCTTGTTCGGCATTTATTTTTCTGAAGTGCAGGCAAACATAGGGGATTGTGGCTGACAAAATTTGCAGATGACTGCAAACTGGGCACCATAATTGACACTCCATCAGACACAGACATCCTCCAGAAAGGTCTCATAGAAATGGATAACTGGTGCCAGAGCCATGGCCTTAAGCTAAATGCCAAAAATGTATAGTCATACCCTTTGGGAAAAACAAGGTAACCCCTAATTACCACATAGGTGGTAATCCATTAAACACGGAAGAAGTTATCAGGGACCTGGGGACCCAAGTTGACAGTAACCTCTCTTTTGACACTCACATTGCCAAAGTGGTTAGGAAGACCTTCTACATTGCCCACCTGATCATGAAGGGATTCACATCCAGATCAGGAGAGGTCATTGTACCCCTGTACTCTTCACTTATCAGACCAATGATTGAGTACAATGCCCCATTCGGAATGTACCTTACCTGACACCTGCAGCAGTTGGAAAGACCCCAAAAGTTCCTCACCAAAAGGATAAAGGGGCTCAAACATATGTCATACGATGCCCGACTGAAGAAACTCCAGCTCTATTCAGTCGCATACCGTCTGCTCAGAGGTGATCTGTGCCTGACATACAAGGCCATGTCCAACCCGGAATTAATGGACATGCTCCACCTCAAAAAATCCAAATCCACCAGAGCCACGAGCAAGAGACTTAAACCTCAACACGGATATAAATAGGACGTGCTGGAAGGACAGATTCATCACCCAGTGACTCCCTACACTATGGAACAGAATCCCAGTCCATGTGAGGCAGAGCCCCTCACTGACTCTGTTCAAGAGAAATCTTGACGAGTGGATGGGAGATCATAGGTTTACCCCGGGAATCATCTCTGTATCACTGCTGGACAGAGGCACAGCAAACTAATGGGTATAGTATTCTCATCCTAAGGGGTGGTGAAAGCCACACACACTCTGGCTAGGCTTATAAATGCCCTAGGGCAGATAGCCTAGTATGAACCTATGAACCTATGAATTATAGGATATCGTCGGATACTTTAACGACAACCGGAATTCAAAAGAAACGCAAAGACAAGGATAGGCCTCCAAGGTCCAAACATGATATTTTGCAGCCGGAGCCAGCTTCGGGTTCGGCGGTCGTCAGTGAGGCGCTTTTGCAGCCCCTGTCGTCCGCCACTTCTGAACCGATGGCCGACACAGACTCCCATGGGGAGCCTTCTAAGCCTAGTATTTTAACTGCTGCAGGACCTTCGGACGTCGCTCCTTCAGATGGGTCTGGAACCGCTGTGCAGGTACTGGCTTCTGAGGGGGTTTTCAGGCCTTCTAATATCATTATTTCTACAAAGACAAAGGCAAAGTCAAAGACTCTTGTTAAACCAAGGGTTTCTTCACAAGCTTCCTCAGATACAGCTCCCAAGTCCCAGAAGCAATTACTTCAGATGGCTGAAGATTTACTTGCAATGATTAGGGGTTCTCACCCTCCTCCAGAAAAAAGGCCTAGACAGGATATTCCTTATGATTCTTCTGATCAGGTTTCTGTGTCTTCTGTCTCTTCCTCTGACCAGGATTATTCTCTTCCTCCTTATGAGGATTCTGATGCAGAGGACTCTATTCCCTCTGCTTCTCCCCCTGAAGATTTCTCTTTTGGGGAAACCTTACATGAGATGAGGGAGCATTTTCATTGGGAAGGACAGGATTACTCTGCTTCCAAGAAGAGACTTAGGGAATTTCTCCTTCTCCTTCAACACAGACCTTTGGCTATTCCTCCTGTACTCGATATTGTGGATGATGCTTTTTCTGAAGCTAACCTAAATCCTGATTCCTTGCCGCCTGCCCCTTCTAAGCCTGATAGATTTTACAGAGTCCCTGACTCCCATCAATTCTTATTTAAGAACCCTTCTGCTGATCCTGAAACCATTTCTCAGGGTTCTAGGGCTGCTAAGGCCGCTTCTTCTAAAAATCCTATCCCCTCTGAAAAGGATTCTCGTGCCTTGGACAGGTGGGGCAAGAAGGTTTACACTTCTGCTACCCTTTCTATTAGAGCTTTAAATTGCCAGTTTCACATGTTCAAGTATCAGCAATTTCTTTTGTCTGTTCTAAAGCAAAAGCTCTCTACTTTTCCTGCATGTACAGAGGACAAGGAATTACAGGATGTTTTGCATGCAACTGAACAAGTTAGCAAACATAGTTTGCATTGTGGTTTTGATGCCTTAGAAGATTCTTGCAGGGCTGCTGCCTCTGGTACTGTTATCAGGAGACATGCTTGGCTTTGTGAGCAGAATTTACCAGAACAGGTTAAGGCTAAGCTGTTAGATGCCCCTGTTCAGCATGATGTTTTATTTGGATCCAAGGCTGAGGAGGTTATTAAAAAGATGGAAGAAAAAGCAAAATCTCTGCAGACTGTTAAAGATTTTTTACAAGTTCAGCCTCCTAGATTTTCTAGGAATTGACCCTCCAAAAATTGGTCTTTTCCCATGTCTGACAGGCCTCAAAGGGGAAGATATAGGCGCTCCAGAGGTCGGGGGCAGGCTCAGGCCTCTTACAGGTCCAGACAATGGACTGCTTCTTCACCCAGAAGGGGAGAAGACAGACCTCAATCTCAAAAGAAGCCAACCCAATGACTCTCTCCGTTGGGCTACAGGTCCTCCTTGCCTGGAAGCCCCTCTCGGAGGAAAACTTTCTCTTTTCTACCAAAATTGGACTCATATTACCCAGGACAAATGGGTTTTAGACGTGATTTTAAGAAGCTACAAATTCCACTTTCATACTCTGCCAAGGTCTTCAGGCTGGCCGGATCTGCCAAAACATCAATGGTCAGAGGCCTTAAATCAAGTGGACGCCTTATTGGCCATGAAAGCCATAGAACCTGTTCCACTTCCAGAGATGGGAAAAGGTTTTTACTCCAGACTTTTTCTGGTCCCAAGAAAACAAAACTCATGGAGACCTATTCTGGACCTCTCAGTGTTAAATACCTTTCTGGAGATTCCAAAATTCAAGATGCTTACACTGCAACAACTTCTTCCCATGCTCTCCCAGGATGCTTGGATGGTGACATTGGACTTGGAGGAAGCCTATTTACACATTCCCATCAGACAGGAACGCAAAAAATACCTCAGATTCAAGGCAGGTTCGAGACGCTTTCAATTCTCTGTACTGCCCTTTGGCTTATCTACTGCGCCCAGAGTCTTTACCAAGTGTCTGGCTCCAGTAGTAGCTTATTGCAGACTCCAAGGAATTCAAATTTACCCCTACCTGGACGACTGCCTTATCCAGGCAGACAGCAAGGATCTTTTACTTCAACATCTACAGTTTTTTCAGCGTCTTCTCCTACTACTGGGATTCTCAGTGAACACAAAAAAGTCACATTTGATCCCCTCTCAACAAATGATCTTTTTGGGAGCTCTTCTAAACACAAGCTTACAAAGGGCCTTCCTTACTCCAGAAAAACAAGTACAGCTGGCATCAATTTTCAAAACCTTGGCTACTTTAACTCAGCTCACTGCAAGGAAATTCCTGCAGGCTTTGGGCTACATAGCTTCTTGCATTCTGTTGTTTCCAAATGCAAGGCTTCATATGAGAAAACTTCACTGGTACCTAAAGAGTGTATGGTCTCAGCATTACCACAGCCTGGAAACTATGATACCTCTGATTCCCTGCCTCCAAAAAGAGTTCCTTTGGTGGTCCAGGGCTTGTGCTTCAAACGAAGGGAATCCCTTTCGTCTACCTCATTCTGCTCAGATCATAACCACAGACGCCTTGGATTATGCTTGGGGAGCTCATTACCTAAACAATTGCCAGCAGGGCTACTGGACAAAGAAGCATCTTACCTGGCACATCAACTTGAAAGAAATGTTGGCAGTCCAAAATGCTCTTCTAGCCTTCCAGAGTCTTTTGCAACCAGGCCATCTTCTGATTCGCACAGACAATACCACAGTCATGTGGTACATAAACAAGCAAGGGGGCTCTCACTCCTACCCCCTTTGCAGACTAGCCATGAGCCTATGGGACACAGCTCTAAATCTAAATCTGCATCTTCAAGCTCAATTCATTCCAGGAAAACAGAATCTCTTAGCAGACAGCCTAAGCAGAAATCTTTTGGATCCTCACGAATGGATGCTGGACCCCAACATATTCAGCAGGATTACAGCTGTTTGGGGAGTCCCTGAGATAGATCTGTTTGCATCTCATCTCAACCATCAGCTGCCTCTCTTTTGCACCAGGTCCTTCCACAAAGCAGCTTGGAAAGTGGATGCCCTGTCTTTCAGCTGGAGGAATCTTTCGGGATATGCCTTCCCTCCTCTTCCTCTTCTGCCTCGGGTGTTACTGAAAATAAAACAGGACAAACCCAAGATTTTCATTTTGATAGCTCCAAATTGGCCTCGGCAGTTTTGGTATCCAACTTTAAGACACCTGTTCTTGGAACCTCCATGGATTCTGCCTCTCTTTCCTTCTCTTCTGTCCCAGCATCAGGGTCAGATGTTTCACTCTCAAATCAAGACTCTTTGCCTGGCAGCTTGGCTTTACAAGGGCCTTTGACTCCTTCTGCTTTTCCCAAACAAGTTTTGGATGTTCTCTTAGAAGCTAGGCGTCCTAGCACTAGAAAATCCGATGCTTCTAAATGGAAAAGATTTTGTATTTGGATGCGGGATCGAGGTTCTAACCCTCTTTTGCTTGACATTTCTTCCATTCTACTTTACCTCTCAGACCTTTTTCTTAAAGGTCTCTCCTTTTCTTCCATTAAAATCCATGCTTCTGCTATCTCGGCTCATTACAACACTGATCCCCCCATCTTCTCTCACCAGCTGGTGAGACAATTCTTGAGAGCGGCTAAGAATTTAAGACCTCCCAGAACTCCTCCTGTTCCTGCTTGGGATCTTAATTATGTTTTGGAAAAACTTACTTTACCTCCCTTTGAGCCTGCTGCTGCTTCAGATATCAAGTTATTATCCTGGAAGACAGCTATTTTATTAGCTTTGACTTCTGCCAGAAGGGTGTCAGAGTTGCAAGCTCTCATGGCTGTGGAACCTTACCTTATTTTCCACCAAGACAGAGTTGCCTTGAGGACCAATCCTACATTTATGCCTAAGGTAATTTCTAAAGTGGCTTTAAATCAGACTATTCACCTTCCTACTTTCTTTCCAAATCCTCAAAACAAAGGGGAAAGGATTTTACATTCATTGGACGTACACAGACAACTACGGTTTTACCTGGACAGAACTAAAGATTTCAGAAAATCTGATCAGTTGCTTCTCTCTTATGCCTCCAGTTCTCTAGGCAAGGCTATCTCTAAACAAACTATTTCCAAATGGATTGCTCATGGGATAAGGTTTTGTTACTCTCACTTTGGGAAGCAGATTCCAGGTACCGTTAGAAGTCATTCTACTAGAGCAGCTGCTTTTCTCAGAGGAGTTCCTACCAAGGACATTTTGGAAGCTGCCACTTGGAGTTCAGTGCATACTTTTTCTAAGCACTATAATCTCCCTTTGTATTCTAAGTCTAGGGCAGGTTTTTCCTCTGCTGTCTTGCAGGGTCTTCTGGCTGCCCCTTCTTCTGCATAACCTCCTCCCTCATCACAGCTTTGGGATTCCACCCTACAGTTATGACTGCAACAGTGAAACACGAAGAACATAGTACAGTTGTGTACACCTACCATAAATGTAGATGTTCGAGTGTCTTCACTGTTGCAGTCGGTGTTTCCCTCCCACCTATCCCCTCTTATCTTCCTCTTCTTTTGTGGTGTATTTGTGTTTCCTTTTTGGACACCTTTTGGTTATTTTGGGGGACTTCTGACATCTGGGGCAAGAAAGACTGGAGAAGATGGCGTTGGCGGTCAGCTTTATATCCCTGCGTTCTGACGTCAGGGTGCTTGCTGGTACAGCCGACGCCGGACCCAGACTTTGGGATTCTGGCCGACCTCGGGCTGCCTGCCGGCAGGATCACCCTACAGTTATGACTGCAACAGTGAAGACACTCGAACATCTACATTTATGGTAGGTGTACACAACTGTACTTTCTGTCTTGTGTATCTGTAACAAGCAAGTTATTAAAAAAAATGTAGGGGAGGAAATTATCATCTGTGTTGGGGATCACTAAGAGAAGATTTGCAGCCTATTCTGGTTCATTATGTGTCTGCCATGGCTGTGTTATTTGGCAAGACCTCAGTCTGTCTTTAGTAGTGAACCCAGGGATCCTTTATATATATTTGTCTGATAGGTGGGACTCAAATGTACACTTGGTGCAGTTTCTTTATCTAAATGCTAACTCTCTCTTTAACAAGAGTGGTATTCTGTTAGACTTGGTATTGGCATGTGACCTGATCCTTTTTACAGAAATAGGTCCATATGTAAGTACTGGTCTAGCTGCGGTTGTGGGCCATTTTAAGCCTAGCTAGTTTCCCTTTTTGTGCTTGAATTGACACATCCCATTTGGTATTAGATTAGCTTGCATTACCCCTAGGGAGAATAGCTGGAATCATACCATTGATAATTTGAAGGGACTCATGGTATGGCATGGCACTTCAAGCATTTAGGAGCTGCCTCTGCCCATTAGTAGTACGGGAAGCCGTCCTGGGGTAAATTGTCTGTTTCTAAAATATAGCTTGATGACAAAGTAAGGCACTAAACTAGTTCCTTTAGCTCCACCTGGGCTGTCTGTGCTACAGTACTTATTTTTGAATCAGTTTGTTGGTTAAGTTTCAGTTGTTCATCATTCATCCATTGCATTGCACAAGTTTAAAGTTGTTTGGTCCAACTTCTTTGAATATGTCATGGGAACAGGAGCAAACTAGGAGTAATACTTATCTGCCATTCATGCAGTAGTATGTGGACGTGCCTTCAGATTTTACTAATTTCCTTGTTGCTTCAGTAGCTTGGACACCAGGTCATGCCATCCAAGCTTGATGCTTTGTCCTCAACAGGTCTATGACCTATCCACCTTGTTCCACTTTTGCTATGGTTTGATCATGATGACAGTTGAAGTAAAAATGAAGAGACAGGCTTGCTCTGGATTGTCATATTTTATTTTACCAGAATGAGTTCTCTTTTAAGAAGTCTGAGGATGTTTTCTTCTAGGAGACTTCATTGTGTAGCTGCATATAGACTGGCAGCATTATTGTGGATCATTGATCAGTTATGAAGTTGAGCAGGCTACTTACCCAGAGTGCTTTAACTATTGACTAGCGTGATCTTGTTGCAGAGCTTGCCCACATTAGATCGAGTGTCCTGCCTGCTGTTCACCAGGCTGCCTACTTGTTGGTATGAGTTTCCTGAGTATGATCATTTTATCTGGATAAAATTTCAGGATAATGTGCAATGCTAATTATAAACTGGATGCTTGCCCTGCCATACTCGTTTTGACTTGTCCAGAAGAGTTGAGTAGTCCTCTACTACATACTCTTTGCCTGCTTAGAGGATGGAGTACTTCCATCATGCTTGAAGAAGGTTTTGATTATCCTCAGAAATGATTTATTTTATTTTAACATTCATTTACTGGTAAGGCCCAACTGAGAAGTAGCCCATTTTCAGCAGAGACCCGGTGAGAAAAGCTCCACAGACATTCGACAAGATTACAGAGTAAAAGCTTCATAGACATTTGATAACATTACATAATGGTTAGTACATATCAAACATTATATTTGTTTGTACATTCTTCCATATATACAAAACAGCACAGAACAATAATGGCATTGATGTACAGTTAGTGTAGTACAACATATGATATGCAGTGGTTGAACATTCTTACAGTATTACATTTAGTGGCAGATAAGATTAAACTGAGTAGTACATTTACAGTCACGTTACCTATAGGTCAGGATAGGAGGGCTTATTTACAAAACAACCAGTAGAACAGGGGAAATGAGGCAAGAGAAGCGGAGTGGATAGTTATGGGGAGAGAGAGAGATATTAGATCCCGGGGATGGGGGTATGAGGTAAAAAGGATAGGAAGAAAGGGGGGTATGAGTAAGAAGTATAAGAAGTGAATCTGTATGATTATATGTGTGTGTGTGTGTGTGTGTGTGTGTGTGTGTGTGTGTGTATATATATATATATATATATATATATATATATGTGTGTGTGTGTGTGTATGTGTGTGTAGTATGGAAGTGGTTTGGTTCAGGAGTAGTACATGGGCAAAGCCATTTATTATTGAAGAAGGTCTTAAGTAGGTTTTTAAATTTAGTTGGGTCAGCAGTGATTACGATAGCCTGTGGTATGGTATTTCAAAGATGTTCATCGTACATACAGCTGCAGTCATCACACTTGGGTTATCCTGCCGTCAGGCGGGTCCTCGGTCGGCCGAATTCCAAAGTCTAGGTCCGGCGTCGGTTGTCATCGCTTCTTCCCTGACGTCAGTGCGGCAGGGGTATAAAAGAGGCAGCCGACGCCATTTTCTTCAATCTTTCTTTCCGCGCGGTGCCTGAAGCAGAAGCAATTCGCAAGTGCCGGTCGGCCAGCTCCTGAGATTTACGAAAAGTACTTCATCCGAAGTCTTCTTTAACACTAAGTACCCCGTTGGGGAAACTTTTCTTGCCTCAGACCGATGTCAGACAAAGTTAATAATTGCATTTGTTGTGGGAAACAAATACCGCATAACGATTTTCACTCTTACTGTATACCTTGCTTAGGGCCTGACCACAACGTCTCAGCCTGCCATTATTGTGCTAGGTTTAACAAGTGCACTATTAAGCGCCGGGCGGAGTTCGCCCTTCATTATTTTGGCAAAAAAATTTAATTATATCATGTCGTCGGATACACCGACGCCAGTTTTAGGCAAAAAACGCAAGGATAAGGACAGACATCCGAGGTCTGCACCGAGTACTGAGATCACGCTTAGGCTGACTACCGGTTCTCAGCGAGGCGCCTACGCAGCCCCTGACAACCGATGAAACCATTTTACCGATGACTTCAGTACCCGAGGTCGCAGGTTCCTCGGTCTCCATTCCCACTGCAGATACTGACGCCACTTTTGGTGGAGAAACGGAAAGTTTAGCGAGGCCTGCCATTTCTGAAGGCGTTTTCAGACCTTCTTCATTAAATCGTTCACTAAATCTAAAGCTCCAATGAAAACTAAAAAACAGGGTCCTCAGACCCCCCCCCTCAAGGCCCCATGCCTAAAAAACAGATGCTTAAAATGGCTGCGGATTTGATTACTCTCATCAGGGGTTCTCAACCCCCCTCAGACAAAAGACCCAGGTTGGAGGAAGACTGCCCTTCCTCAGACCAGGCTTCTATTTCCTCAGACCATTCTGAGGACCAGGATTACGCCTATTCCCCATTTGAAGACTCTGATGCTGAGGAGTCTATTCCCTCGGTCTCCCCCCCTGAGGACTACTCTTTTGGGGAAACCCTACATACATTGAGAGAGCACTTCCACTGGGAAGGCCAAGATTACTCAGATTCCAAGAAAAGGCTCAGGAAATTTCAGCTGCTTCCCCAGCATAGGCCCCTGGCTATTCCTCCGGTCTTAGATATTTTGGATGATGTGTACGCAGAAGCCAGTCTTAATCCAGACTCTTTACCTCCTGCCCCTGTTAAACCAGACAGATATTACCGGGTTCCTGATTCTCACCAGTTCCTTTATAAAAGCCATACTGCTGACCCAGAAACAATTTCTCAGGGTCCCAAGGGGATTAAAGCCTCTACTGCTAAAAACCCTTCACCTTCTGAGAGAAATTCCAGAGCATTAGAAAGGTGGGGAAAAAAGGTGTATACATCAGCCACTTTAACCATGAGGGCATTAAACTGTCAATTTCATATGTTAAAGTACCAGCAGTTCTTGCTATCTCAGCTGAAAAGCAAAATGACACAAACAGAACAACCAGACTTGAAAGAGTTGCAGGATTTGTTACATGGAGCAGAACAAGTGGGGAAACATACCTTGCAGTGTGGTTTTGATGCTTTAGAGGCCTCATGTAGAGCTGCTGTCATGGGGTCTGTCATACGTAGACACACTTGGCTCAAAGAGCAAACCTTACCAGATCATGTCAAAGCAAAGTTATTAGATGCACCACTACAAAAAGATGTATTGTTTGGTGTTAAAGCTGAGGGGGTACTAAAGAAAATGGAGGAAAAAGCGAAATCTATGCAAACAGTTAAAGATTTCTTGCAGGTGCAGCCTCCACGCTTCAGCAGAAACTGGCCTTCAAAAAATTGGTCCTTTCCAGCCACGGACAGACCCCAAAGGGGTAGATACCGATGCCCAAGGGGTAGAGGACATCCTCAAGGATCTTACAGAGCTAGACAGTGGCAAGCACCAGCCCCAAGAAGTGGAGAAGATAGACCACAGTAGTTTAGAAAACAGACGCAATGACTTTCCCCTATGCCTGCCAAACAAAGCTATAATGGCAGCACCTCTGGGCGGAAAACTGGCCTTATTTTCAAAAAACTGGCACATTGTTACAAAGGACAAATGGATCCTGGATATTATAGACAGAGGCTACAGGTTCCACTTTCACAACCTTCCAAAAATGAGAGGCATGCCAAACCTGCCACAAAATCAATGGGCAGAGGCACAAAGACAAATTTCGGCTCTCATGGATATGAAAGCAATTCAAGAGGTACCGGCAAAAGAACAAGGTCAAGGTTTTTATTCAAGACTATTTCTGGTACCAAGGAAGGACAAAGACTGGAGACCCATCTTAGACCTATCTATTCTAAACACATATCTAGAGGTACCAAAATTCAAGATGCTCACATTACAGCACCTTCTTCCCATGCTTGGCAAGGAGTCTTGGCTGGTAACGTTGGACCTCAAGGAGGCATACCTGCATGTCCCTATCAGACAAGATTGCAGAAGATACCTCAGATTTCTTGCAGGTTCAACCCATTACCAATTCTCTGCATTGCCCTTTGGCTTATCTACTGCGCCCAGAGTGTTTACGAAATGCCTGGCATCAGTAATTGCTTTCTGCAGACAACGAGGAATGCAAATCTACCCATGTCTGGACGACTGCCTGATCCAAGCAGACAGCAAGGACATACTATTGCAGCATCTGGCATTTGTAATAAAACTGTTAAACTGCCTGGGGTACACAGTGAACAAAAAGAAGTCAAAACTAATACCTTCTCAACAGATAATTTTCCTGGGTGCCAGCTTAAATACAACGACCCAGATGGCCTACCTCACGCCAGACAAACAAGGGCAACTGTCTCAATGCTTCAACAAAGTGGCAACTTTAACCAGGCTCACTGCAAGGAAATTCCTGCAGGCTCTGAGGTTCATGGCATCTTGCATCCTACTAATACCATTTGCAAAGCTGCATATGAGGAAACTACAATGGTACCTAAAAAATTTATGGTCTCAACACAGCCACAGCTTGGAAACAATTTTACCACTCATTCCATGCCTTCAAAAGGAATTTTTGTGGTGGGCTTAAGCATGCCAAAGAAACGCAGGTCTCCCTTTCTGTACACCACAAGCAAGTCAAATCATCACAACAGACGCCTCAGACTACGCCTGGGGAGCACACATGGCAGATCAGTGCATTCAGGGAAAATGGTCCCAAAAACAGATGCACCTACACATCAACCAAAAGGAGATGCTAGCCGTGCAAAATGCTCTTATGACCTTCAAGGACCTACTACATCCGGGCCAGCTATTAATAAGGACAGACAACACCACAGTCATGTGGTACATAAACAAACAGGGAGGGACGCATTCATACCCCCTGTGCAGGCAAGCTATGATCTTGTGGAACACAGCATTGGAATTACAAATTCAACTACAGGCACAATTCCTGCCAGGGAAGGAAAACACACTGGCAGACAACTTAAGCAGAAATATGACAGACCCACACGAATGGAAGTTGTATCCTCAAGTCTTCTCAAAGATAACTCAAGCATAGGGACAGCCAGACATAGATCTATTTGCTACCCACAGAAATTACCAGTTGGAAAAATTCTGCTCAAGGACCTATCATCCACAGGCCTGAAAGTGGATGCACTATCTTTCAATTGGACAACATTGACAGTCTATGCCTTCCTGCCTCTACCTCTACTGACCAAAGTACTATTAAAAACTAGAGCAGAGAGGCCACAAATGATTCTCATTGCTCCAGATTGGCCGCGACAGCACTGGTATCCTCTCCTAAAGAGTCTGTCACTCTCACCACCATGGATCCTACCTCAAGTTCCTCTTTTGTTGTCCCAGCACAACTACAAGACCCTTCACAGCCAGCTCAGAACGCTAAATCTAGCTGCATGGAGAATACTTTAATTTGCCAACAGACTCTCCTCTCCAAAGAGGTACAGGATGTCATCTTGGAGGCCAGGAGACCCTCTACTAGGAAAACCTACTCTGCCAAATGGAAACGATTTTGTTCCTGGAATCAAGCTAAGGGCCAGAATCCTTGGGTAATAAATATACCTCAGATTTTACAGTACCTAGCTGAGATGTTAAACAGTGGCCTTTCCTTCTCTTCCATCAAGATCCACGCTTCAGCCATTTCAGCACAATACAATACGGATCCTCCTTTATTCTCGCATCCTCTATTAAGGCAGTTCTTCAGAGGGGCAAAAAATATAAAACCCCCACGGAAACCACCAGCTCCAGCTTGGGACCTCAACTTCGTATTGGAGAAGCTGACACTGCCTCCTTTTGAGCCGGCTTCTTCAGCAGAGCTACAATACTTCTCTTGGAAAACAGCCTTCCTTCTGGCTATTACCTCAGCACGCAGGGTTTCAGAGCTACAGGCCCTCATGGCTGTGCAACCATTCATCATTTTCCATCAAGACAGGGTTTCCTTACGAACCAACCCTACCTTCATGCCAAAGGGTAGTATCCAGTGTGGCTTTGAATCAGACTATTCATTTACCTACCTTTTACCCAAATCCACAGAGCAAAGGAGAGAGGCTATTACACTCCTTGAACATTCACAGGCATCTTCGTTGTTACTTGGACAGAACAAAGTCATTCAGGAAATATGAGCAGCTCTTTGTGTCCTATGCTACAGGTGCTCAAGGAAAGGCTATTTCCAAACAGACTATTTCAAAATGGATAGCCCACTGCATACGCTTTTGTTATTCATTTCATGGAAAATCAGTGCCTGTATACATCAGATCCCACTCCACCAGGGCTATAGCTACCTCAATAGCCTTCCTCAGGGGGGTCCCTACCAAGGACATTTTGGAAGCAGCTACTTGGAGTTCAGTGCACACTTTCACCAAGCACTACCACCTCCTACTATACTCTAAATCTAGAGCAGACTTTGCCACAGCAGTCCTGCAGGGCATTCTAGTCCCTCCTAATTCCGCTTAGTACCAGCCACCCTTACTTAGCTTTGGGATTCTACCCAAGTGTGATGACTGCAGCTGTATGCACAATGAACATAGTACAGTTTTGTACCTACCATAAATGTAGAAGTTCGAGTGCGCATACAGCTGCAGTCCAGGTTACCCTCCCTCCATCCCCTCTTAGGACAGGGCTTATGACAAACACCTTTAACATACAACCTTTTTGGGGTATTCCTTTATGATGTATTTGCTTGCAACTACTCTTTTGATTTATCTACTTATGTATGTTTGCATAACACTGTGTATTGCCTTCCTTCTGGGAGCATCTGACATCTGGGGCAAGAAAAACTGAAGAAAATGGCGTCGGCTGCCTCTTTTATACCCCTGCCGCACTGACGTTAGGGAAGAAGCGGCGGCAACCGACGCCAGACCTAGACTTTGGAATTCGGCCGACCGAGGACCCGCCTGATGGCAGGATAACCCAAGTGTGATGACTGCAGCTGTTAACATCTACATTTATGGTTGGTACAAAACTGTACTTTTAGAGACGTAGTTGGAGTAGAGGGAGCCAGCACCTGTGTTGTTGGGTTTGGTGACCTCTAGCAGGGATTTATTTCAGGATTGGATGACTCGAGTTGGCATAGGGTTGGAGCAATTTTTGAAGGACAGGTGTTTTGTCAGGCAGATGTGCCAGTCTTTGGGCATTAAGGAGTTGAGTATAGGTTAGGTGATGGAGTAGTTATAACCAGTTAGTTTTTTGTAAGGCAAAGCAGTGGTAAGACCTGTGGGGGAGTTAGTGGCGAATTTACCAGTTTTATTGTAGCAGGTTTCTAGTTTGATCAGATCAGTTTTCTTTAGATTGGGGAGACATATAGCAGTGTGGAGAGTAGGTGAGTTCTGGCAATAGCTTGTCTAGTGGTAACTGTGAGGAATGGTTTGAGTCTGTACAGATCACCTGGTTTTGTGTGTCTTTTTGATACATTGGCAAAGGTGAATATCAAATCTCAGTCTGTTGTCTATTAGCATTTAGCACACCTAATAACTTTGTTTGCTCTATGGTGGATATTATGTTGTTATTGGAAGAATGTATATGGTGGAATGAAATAACATGGGTTTTGTTTTGGATGGGTTCAGGATTAGTTGAAAGTCTGATAACCAGGCTTCAACAGATAGGAGTTACTGTTGCACCTCGTTTTGAGTTCTTTTAGGGTAGGTACAGTGCAGGTATGTAGTGCAGATGGGTATTGACAATGATGACTTGGACACACACATTCTCAAACCCATTGTATCTAAGGGTGTGTAAGAGAGCAACATGTCTCCTGCTGGATTCCTACCTGAGAGAGAAAATAGCATCAGTGATCCCTTCCAGTCTGTGTTTCATGGAAGGCATAGTATTGAGATGACTCGGACCAGAGTTTTTAACAACTTCCTTTTAATGAGGATGTGGTGACAGTACTTTCTTTATGTTCTTTCGTGATGTTTCATCAGAATTTGATATAGTAGACATTTCCATCTGATAGATTGGCTAAAGTATTGCTGTTTTATCTCTGTTATTAGTTTGCTACCTACCTCTTTCAGGCATCCAGACAATGTGGTCTGTGGGATTAATCTTCTAATCTCTACACTCTCATTTGCAAACCCCCCATGGTTCCATTCTTGATCCTTTACTTTTCTTTGTTTGTACACTTTCTTTAGGAGACATTTTACTTTTGAGCAATTTGCATTTACCATTGCTGTGCTGATAACTTACAGTTCTAACGGTCATTCCTTCAGCAATCTTTGATGTCCAATAAGCAGTTTTCAAAGGATTTGGAATGCATGTACTCAAGGGAAGCTGAAATTTGACTTAAGTCAACTCCACTGTGATTGTTGCTGTGATCATCAACGCTTCCCTCAGGGACTCACCAGTTATATGTCTGCCTCCCATTTTTTTCCTTCTATGGGGATAAGAATTGAGTGTGCTGGGATAATGTTATCAAGACATCAGTAGTTCTTCCATTTGTTTAAGACTCAGTAGAGAGCTTAAAGGATACAGTTTTTGATTTTGATGTTATAATCAACTGGCTCCTATTTTTCCTCGGAATTTTAATAAATCATTAGAGCTGTGTGAAGTTCCCTTATGTTCCATACAAGCCACAATCATTCCAGTGCCTAGAAAATCCACTATAACAGGACCGAATGACTACAGGCCTGTTGTTTTGACATTGGTGGTTATGAAGAATTTTGAGAGGCTGGTGTTAACTCACTTGAAGGATATTACAGCTCCCTCATTGGACCCCTTCAGTTTGCTTATCGAGAGAACTGGTCACTGGATGATGCAGTTAATATGGGCCTGCACTATACATTGTAACATCTTGGCAACCCTGGGACATATGCAAGGATTCTGTTTGTATACTTCAGCTCTGCATTTAATACAATAATTTAAGAACTTCTTTGCTTGAACCTCTCTCAGCTTTCCGTTCCTGCTTCCACCTGTCAATGGATCACCAATTTTCTAACCAATAGGAAATAGCAGGTGAAACTGGGGAAATTTACATCTAGCTATTGCACGATCAGTACAGGTGCCCCCAGGGATGTGTGCTCTCCCCACTACTGTTCTCCCTCTAAACTAATGATTGCACCTCTATGGACCTCTCTGTCAAAAGTATTAAATATGCAGACGATACAACTATCATCGGGAATGGTGATAAATTTGCATACAGACAGGAGGTTGAGCAGCTCGTCCTTTGGTGTAGTCAGAATAATCTAGAACTGAACACTCTTAAAACTGTGGTGATGACAATGGATTTAGGAGTGGTATTACAATATTATCCCCCCCCTCTTTATATTTAATGCTGTCATGTCAGTTGTGGAATCCTTCAGGTTTTTGGGGTCTGTAGTCTCCCAGGACTTGAAGTGGGAGACCAATGTATGGTCCATCATAAAAAATCCACAACAGCAAATGTACTTTCTGCAACAGTTGAGTAAGTTCAACCTCTCACAGGAACTGTTGATTTATTTCTATACAGCAGTCATTGAGTCAGTTCTCAGCTCATCCATGACAGTGTGGTTTGGATCTCTGTCACTACTCTCCTACCCATGGTCTACCCTAGATTGGATACTAGTATCCCACCCTCATAACTACTCCAACTCAGGCACCCTACCCAACATACTAAGTGACCACCTCCCAGCATTTACCCATAGGGCTCACCCTCATATGGTCAAAACGCACTCTTGCAAAACATCCAGAAATATCACCCACTTTGATCAAGATAAATTCATAAGCATTTTAAAAGGTCAAAACAGGCTCCCACTAAAAACACTCCCCTTAGATGAAGCTGTTAGCCACTTCAACAAACCTTTTCTGGACGCACTCAACAGCTTAAACCCTATGAGAACCAAGTGAACAAAAGTTAGCCATACCCCTTGGCTAACAAAACAGATCAAACAAAGCCTTGGAAAATATGGCAATATATAAAACTAAACAAAATAAACTTATTTACAAGCAACTCTGAAATAAAGCCAAAAAGCTATTCATACAGGATAAGAAAAACTACTCTGATCTGCTTAATCCAGGGACATTACAAAACCCATCCCCTGCACCTAAGACCCCACAACAAATCTCCCAAGACTTTAATGCCCATTTAATTACTACCATTCAAATGCTAATCCAAGACTCCTCAACAAACTTAAGCTCAAACTCCAAATATACAACTAATCCATTGTATAATAATAACACACCCCCTACTCCAGACTTATTTACTAATATTCCCTCTTCACCTTATTTTCCATCCAACCTATTCCCACCTCTCTTATACTCAAACTTCTAAACAAACTCAAACCCTGCTCTCCTTCCGCTGATAATTTGCCCCCAGAATATTTAACAACTAGCATCAAATGCAATTCCATATCCAATCAGTATTCTGATAAATCACTCTCTCTCTCTGAATGCTACATCCCAGATTTGTGGAAAAAATCTATTATTACTCCACTACACAAAGGTGGAAATTCCCATGACCTGTCAAACTATCACCCTATCGTGATACTATCTCCTTTATCAAAAATATTAGAAAAATATGTACAGACACAATTACTGAAGTACGTCTTGGATAATGATCTTTTCTCCCACCCAACATAGTTTCCGTCCAGGACGTAGGACCATTATAGCCCTGCTCTCATTCACTGATACTTTCAACAAAGCCCTAGCTGCTGGTCATCCTACTTCAGTAATTTTACCAGATCTGTCTAAGGCTTTCTACACAGTATGTCATATTAAACTACTAAACCAATTATCAAAACTAGGATGCTCCCCCAAATCTCTTAACTGGTTTACCTCCTATCTAAACAATAGGGAACAATCAATAAGATGACATAATGTACAATCTGATTATCAGGAAAATAGCATAGGAGTCCTGCAAGGTTCCATTCTAGGGCCACTACTCTTTAATATCTTCATCAATGACCTACACAAAGCTTCCCAACTAGGTAACCTTATCCACTATGTTGATTCAACAATAATACCCACCGCCAACAATTTTTCTGACCTCCTCACAGCTACACAAAATGCTTTCACTTCAGTAGAAACCTGGCTAAATAATTCTCAGCTGCTGTTAAACCCCCCCAAAAAAACTTCTCTTATTCTCTACAACACCACCAAATATAGACTTGAAAATTTTCTCCAAAGATAGGACAGAAATTGAAATAGTTAAAACAGCTAAAGTACTACGTATGACAATAGACAACAAACCCACCTTTGAGCCACATATTCTCAACATTATAAAAAAGCACACTTTAAATTAGGCAAACTTTGCTGGCACAAACTCTACCTTGATAATCACATCAAAACAAAACTAGCCAGTACCCTACTTATTCCTTCCTTTCTATATGGTAGTGCCATCTTTACTAACCTGCAATCATCCCTCAACAATAAACTCCAATCATGCTGTTATAAAATAGCTGAAGTTGCCTCAGGAAGGCCTAACTGCTCATACCACTGCCAAAGAATTTCAGAACTGAACTGGCTTGATCTCCAGCTACCTCTCTTATACCCAGTTAACTTTAGCTCACAAACTAATCTTTAAATCCCACTATTGCCCAGTACTCCACTCAATCCTACAAACTTATACTCCCACGCGGACACTTTGATCATCCGATAAGCAGCTGTTAACAGTATCCAAACCCAACAAAAGTGCTGGACAATGTTTGTACTCCCATAGCATTGCTAAACTTTGGAATCCCTTACCCTCCCATATAACTCAAATAGAATGCTTAAAAACCTTTAAATCAGCACTAAAAACATATTACCTAAAAAACCTCTCCTACCCCTGCACAACAGTCAGGCTACCCTAAACTGTCCTATCCCAAATGAATCCTACACTTCAATTGACAATTACCATGTTTAATTACTACTGCCCTTTACTGTTGATGTTTTGTGTAAAGCATACCTTTGATACCACAGCTAAACTCTCCTTTTATAATGTAAAACAACTTGTATATTGCAATGCCAAGACTTAATATTGTACTCTTGTACTATACTGTTTGTGACTGATCTCTGCATACATATCTTATATTTGTAACTAAGACTTGTGCTCAAGTAGGCCAAGACTTAGCCGTGATGAACCTTTTGCATAATGTACTCTTGTTTTTGTGTTTGTCATCTATGCTTTCAAATGTACTCAAGTATCAGTTTTGTAAATGTTTATTTCTTTGAACTACTGTGGAGTTTTTTTCCCTGAGCCTCCACTGAAAATGGGTCAGTGACCCAGTGAACTTTCCCAGTCAACAAATGTCAGTCAATCATTCAATCAAATCAATAAATAATCATGATAAAAATAGGTTACATCAAATGATCAGGTCTGCCAAAAATATCATTGGTGTTAGTTTTCCCTCCTTACAGGACCTGTACTATTCCAGAGACGTGAAAAGGGCAGGGAAAATCATCACCGACCCTTCACATCCAGGCCACCATCTTTTTGAACTATTACCATCAGCCAGACGTTATATATTAATATGCACCAAAACAAACAGATCTAAGAACAGTTTTTTTCTGTAGGCCATCAAGTTCCTAAATGGCTAACTCAGCATATAAGGTTGTTGTCCGCATGTATGATTTGGCAAAATTTTATGCCGGATGCCCTTCCTGACACAACCCTCCCCATTTATCCGATGTTAAGATTTGCACTGGGTGTGACGAGGGTAGACAGGATTAGGAATAAGTATATTAGAGGTTCAGACCAGGTTGGAAGGCTTAGAGACAAAGCCAGAGAGGCAAGATTACATTGTTTTGGACATGTGCTGAGGAGGGATGCAGAGTATATTGGGAAAAAGATGCTAAGCATGAAGCTGCCAGGTAACAGGAAAAGAGGAAGGCCTAAGATAAGGTTTATGGATGTGGTGAGAGAGGACATGCAGGTGGTTGGTGTGACAGAGCAAGATGCAGAGGACAGGAAGAAATGGAAACAGATGATCCGCTGTGGCGACCCCAAATGGGAGCAAAAAAGTAAAACCACAGTCCAGGAACAAGGAATAAATCACAGCTTTTAGCATATAAATCCTTTAATCACTGCTTTCGTCAAAGACTTCATCAGAAATAAAACAAACTAAGACATTTCTACTTATATATCACAGTCAATTAAACAATTTTCCTCATTAACTAATTATCATATAAAATTCACTTGAACTCATTTGTAAATACATCTGTTGAATCACATATATACTTAAAAAGTAAATACATTGTTACAAAAACACATACCATTTAAAAAAATGTGTTTGTAAAATAAGGGGGGGTGTAACAAAATATCCTCTAAAAGGATATTGCTCTAATCCCCCCTTCTTTTTAACATATATTCTATGATAGTTTAAAAACATTTAATATTTATTGCATCATTTAACCCAGGTTTTTGGTCTGCCCTTAAGCGGATTTGCCATCTAGTTTCTCTCTGTTCTAAAAAAATTTTAAAATCACCCCCTCTCAAATCTTTTCTGCCTTTTTCTAAAACTGTAAATAAAAACTTGCTGAAGCCACAACAGTCTTGACTATGCTTGTATAAAGCATTTTTGTTGTCACACGTTTTTATACTATATACATGTTCCCTAATTCTGGTGTTAAGGTGTCTGGTAGTCATGCCAACATAAAAATGTTGGCATTTGTTGCATATAGCCGCATAAACTACTCCTTGTGTCTTACAATTAAATACACCTGGCATCCCAGTGGTGTAGGGGAGATGTGGAAACTCTACATATGGTCCTTCTGAAATATATCTGCACATGTTGCAATCCTGATATTTGTACGTACCATTCGGTTTACTACTAAAAGGAATTACCAAGGATCTAGTGTCTCTACCTTTTTCAGACAAGGCCTTCAAATTGTAATCTTTTCTATATACAAACCTAGGTTTGTCTCCTATGGCTTTTGTTAGTTCTTGATTCCCTTGGACAATTTTTCTCTATGATATTACAAATATTAATGTTGCCTACTGTCATTTGCATATCAGAACTTAATTGTGCTAGTCCAAGATCTTTGCTGTTGGTCATTTGGAACTCAGAACTCCTTGTCTTAACTAAAATAGGTAGATAAAAATTATCCCTCTTCTCCCATACTTTTTTAGCTTCATCTCTTAAAAAACTTTCATCATACCCTCTATGAAGGAACAGATTTATGATGAATTCAAATTCTCTTTCCAGTAGGTGATCCTCATACCATACCAAAAGAACAGTTCATTAGAGCCAGTAGGATGACCAGTGAGGATCACCTACTGGAAAGAGAATTTGAATTCATCATAAATCTGTTCCTTCATAGAGGGTATGATGAAGCTAAGAAAGTAAAGAAAGATAGTGAAGACATTTTACACTTCGATAGTGCACATTCTGGCTGTTTGAAGAGAAAAGTAGTGAAAATTTATTTTACTAAAATTTTTTGTCACTTCAAATACTGGTGATTTTATACAGTCTGTAAAAGACTGCAACAGAATATTTTTTTTAAATAAAAACTGCTCTGACACTTGGTTAATACAGTGTAAAAATAAGTTACAAAAGAAAGGACGGGACTGTGCAACTGATTACTTGAGAGGCCGGCAGAAAAGCTGAATAACAAAGGACTTCAAAAAACAAGCAACATAGTGCTGGACTATTATATATACAGTTAGGAAATTAAAATATTATTAAAATTTGGACATTTTAAGTACAAATCGTAAGGTTATTAGTAGGACAATCACTAGTGTTCAATATGTTTGAGGTGTGCAGACCAAATGAATGGAGTCACCAAACGAAAGAAACCCTTTCTGTAAATATTCTAAATGTATAGCTTATCAGTCCATGCATTTTGAAAGGAGGAATTTGTCAAGACTTTTGGTACAAGTGGGCAGTATACATGCAGCACTGAATGGGTGGTTATGTGGCTAAGTGTGATGTACATGCAGCACATTTATTACTGAAATTAAGAAATCATTTGTATGCAGTAAAAACAGTTATAATGATTTGTATAGACATGTTTAAAAATGGATAACATTTTAATTTTTTTGTTTATAAAAGAGCAGTTAAGTAATAGAAGAGGAGGTTTAGATATTTTACTTTAAAGAAAAGAAATGCAGTGGTAACTGAAGTTAAAGGTATAGTTCTCACCTGATTTGAACAATTTTATTAATATAAAAACAGAGTTAAAGAGAAGTAGTTTAAGGTGTGTTCTATTTATGAGTAGGAATGCATATCGTTTTTCATTAGATGTACAACATCAAGTGCATTACCAGGTTGTCGGGTAATATCTTTGTCAGAAATTTGTGGATGAAAGCGCTAATTCTTGGTTAATAAGTTTTTTTTTTCATTTTTCATGATGTTGTCTATCTGTGTGTGTGTATATGTGTGTGTGTGTATATATATATATATATATATATATATATATATGTATATATATATATATATATATATATATATATATATGTATGTGTGTGTGTTTGTATGTATATGTTTCTGTCTCTCTCTCTCTCAGGCACACACACACACACTCATGTTGATATATAAGCAGCAAAACAAACACTGCGGTACACATTAAAACTGCCCATTCAACTCAAAGAAAACAAAAAACAGACCAGCAGATAAAAGTGATCCTTTTATTGTCAAGAGACCAACAGCATACCAGTATCAGTCAAATCTGACCATTTTTAGTGCATTAGCGGACCGGAGTTCCGCTGTGGCGACCCCTAACCGGGAAAAGCCGAAAGACTTGTAGTGCATATTATTGCAACAGTAAATTATTATAAATTAATTTATTCACAGTGGATTTCCTGATTGTGGATATCACAAAACTAATAGATGGATTTTTGACAACCACTGTCCATAGGAGACAGTTTTCCAAAAATTCCTTGCTTCCTTAAAATAGTTGCCAGCCTAAACATTTAAAGAGATCTGTACCTAAATCTCATTTAGCTTAAGAAGGATTTGCAGTGATGAATTTCACCATGAATGACAGAATATTTGACTGAGAGCTTGACAACTAGAGGATATCACAGAGATGAGGTAGTCAGTGATAAAAACGTAGTGGGGCAAATGGAAAGAAAGTCACCTTGTACAGATGCTCTTAGGTTTTGTAATAAAATTCAAGACATTACCCAAAAACAATGCCTCATATTACTGAGGGATGCTACATTATCCTCAGTATTCCAATATATATGTTTATTTATTTACAAGAAAGAAAAACTTTTGGCAAAGTTTGGCATTTTTAATTAGAAGGATGCTAATTGGTTGTTGCCAACAGGTTATTTATACATGTGGGCAATGTGTAGAATGTAATCATATGTTTGAAAGTACTGACTTTTCCACCAAGGATGTTAAAATGTTTTTTAAAAGTCAATGCAGAATTACTTGTTCACCTAAATGGGTGATGTATCTTTTCAAATGTGTTTGTGGCTCTTTTTATTTAAGTCAGATGACCAGACAGTTGAAAGACTGAATATGTTTGTATCTCAGTGATTTGAAATGCAAGAGAGGAAGAAGTGTTCTTTTGAACATTTAAAAAACATCCTGGACCTCTGTTTGCATTCATAGTTGTAGATAAATTAGTTCAGGGTTTAAAGAGTATTAGTCAATGTCAACAACTTCTGAACAATAAAGAGAAATGTTGGATGTTGAATACAGGGGCTCCTTGTAGACCTGGTTTAAATGAAAAATTGTGAAGTGGATGGCATTAAATTCATCTTGGATGGCAAGTTACTGATTGATAGAATGAAGATATACATAGGACCTATGATATTTGTTCTAAAATGCACTCTGATAAACAGATATAACTGTTGTTTTTTTATCAAATTAATGTTATATAATGTTACAGCTCTTTTGAGCAGGAATTGGAAATGTTAGATAAAAAAATGATTCTTTAGACCTGCTTTAACCCATATCATACCTTTCAATTGTCAAGATTTTTGTTTCATATTTTTGATCTATTCCTCTTAAAATTTGTGGTTTTCTGTCAGATCATTGAGGATTAAATTCACTAAGTAATGACAGAAGTTTGAGTTTCAGACTTCGTACCCCCAGAAAATGCATGCTAAAGAATGAGTCAAAGCTGGAAACAACCTAAATATTGGTTTGCAGCAGAAGCAGTGACTTCTTTTCAGGTGAGAAAGACCATGGCATCTTCCACTCACTCGCACACAAATGCACATCACACATACAGAAACACCAGCAAATCCAACCCTCACACTTACATCTCCCTACCCTTACCCACACATACAACGTACAAAAACAAACACTCACTCATCTGCAGTTTCAGATACCATAACACTACTACATGCAATGTACCGGAAATGCATAAGCATATTCGAATTTGCTCTTATGCACTTTTGGCATTCTGGTTTTCATCTTCATGGTTTTGGGTTACTGAAATTCGGGATTTCAGTAATTTGTGTAACTATATTATATATATATATATATATATATATATTTTTTTAATGGGAACAAAGATAAGCAAGCAAGATCAAATCCCTGAAAAAGGAACGCCTGCATGTTTTATTTGTCATAATTATAGAAAAGAAAGTTGTAAGTTTTTGCACGATTGGTTTCAGCTTTCTAAGCATTGTTCTGGTGGGCTATTTACATTAAATGGAACTTATGATAGGACTAAAGTGATGACATTGAAAGGTATTTTGGACGAAAAGAAAAGCAAAATAAGTGGGGAACAAATGGCATTATTTTATTCTTGGTACACTGAATCACTTGAAAGGGAAATGGAGTCAACATTAAGGTGGTTACAGGATGCTAATAAAAAATTGTTGCAACAGATAAAAGAGGTTAAGAAGGCAGCACAGATCAGAAAAAGGGATCCCTTTATCCTGTCTTAGCAGGTTTGGAACAAAGTGAGGAAGGCCCAAAGGCAGAAAATTCTGAAGAGGATGATAGTCCTCCAGCAGCTACTGCACCCTCACCCCCATGTGCACCGGTGCGGGTACCTCCTGTACATGATTCTGCTGTGTCTCAGATTCCTACCTTTAGGTCAGCTATCCATTGGATACCCAGTCAGCATGATACTGTTACATCTCCTACTAGCTCCCCTGTTCAATCTTCATCTTCTGAAAAGACATCTGCAGTTGGGGGAAAGGTCTTCTTCCAACAGGGGCATTAGTATTTAGTACTCCTGTAGCTCATCACACACGCGGACATGACAGGATACAACAAGAGATTGTGGTCTCTGGAGGAAATGTTTTGCTACCTCTCAGGGAAATTCTGGGGGCTAATAGTAGAGAACTTGTTCATCGTCCTTGGACCCCTGCTGATTTGCATACTATGCCCAAAAGGTTTCCAAATATTAGGGAAGATCCATTAAAGTTTAAGGAGGAATTAAAAACTATAATAGAATGTTGCAATCCTACTTTAACAGATTTAAATAAGCTGCTTACAGTAGTTACTTTAGATGAACTGAGAAGGTGGTTACTGTAAAAGGCTGAAATAATGGCTTTTACTGTCACAGGGAATGCATTAATAGGTAAAAGGACAGCATTCTTAAACAAAATTATGGACGTGTGTCAAGTTAGGACTGACTGGTCTAAAATATAGGCATGTAAACAAAATAAAGGGGAAGCCCCTGCAGACTATTTGAGTCACCTTAAAACAGTATTTGCTAGACATTCAAGAATACTAGACCCAGAAGAGCAAGCTAAGCCAGCAGCGTTTGTGCAGGGTCTGCAAGCTCCTGTACAAAATCAAATAAAGCAAGTGCTCATAGACTGGCAGGGAAAAGACTTAGAGTCTTTATTAAGTGCTGCAAATCATTGTACAGAGTATCAGGAAAAACAGAGAAAGGATACTGAGAATGAGCTGTTACAAATCAGGCAGCTGGAAAACCTGAGGGGTTGAGGAAGAAGCAGTGGAAGGGGTAGAGGAATTGCTAGGGTATTTAGTAAAAGTGCTGGGTGAGGGGAACAAAGTGCAGGTGGTTGGCAACATCGAGCTTGCAGTGCCCCTCCTGCTTCATTTGACACATCTTGCTTCAATTGTGGAGAAGCAGGACATTGAAGAGGCGAATGCCCACACAGGTGAATGCAGGGAGTTCAAGATACTTGGACTGAATGACAACCAATTATAATAATGCAGCTTTTCCTCCACTACCTCCTCACATTCGAAGGAGTCAGGAAGCACCATACTGACTAAGTCAGGGAGATAAAACATAAATCTTAATTCTCTACTGCCAGTAGATCAAAACGGACCTTACGTTAAGGTGGAAGTAAATTCAAGGATAATTCCATTTCTGGTGGACACTGGAGCCTCAAGGTCTGTGTTAAAAATTACTTCAGATAGTCAAATACCATTATCAAAGCATAAAGTAAAGGCGGTTGGAGTAACAAATGCCACTGTTACATATCCTGTCTCAGAACCTATCTCCATTTCTTTAGGTCCAATCGAAGAAAAAGATTCTTTCCTTTTGAGTGCTACTGCACCAGTAAATCTATTTGAGAGAGATATGCTGTGCAAAACTGGGGGTGTACTATTTACTGTAGACCAGAAGGGGTGTCCTTGGATGTTCCAACAGAATCGAGGGGGTATTAGCAGTTTTAGCAGAAGCTGAGGAACAAACTTTTGTAAGCATACAGATAGATAAAAAGTTACTGCAAGCAGGTACCTGCCAACCTGTGGGCTAAACACACATGAAGTAGGTATACTAAAATCAGCAGAACCAGTAAAAATAAAACTAAACCCATCAAAACCTCTCCCCACAATATCCACTGAAGCTAGAAGCAGAGCAGGGAATCAAACCTGTAATTCATTATCTGATACAGCAAGGAATAATTTGTGTCTTTCGGCTTTTCCCGGTTAGGGGTCGCCACAGCGGAACTCCGGTCCGCTAATGATTGGCAGTGAATTTTTACGTACCGGGTTACCAGCCTTGACGCACAACTGTCAACAAAGGCACGCCCCATTCACGTATGCCTCCACACAGAAGACGCTCTAGCTGAGAATTGAACAGGACAACGTCTTGCTATGAGGCGACAACGCTACCGCAGTTACAGCAAGGAATAATAATACAGCTAAAAACCCTTGTAATACTCCTATTTTCCCCTGTGAAGAAGCCAGGAAAATATACTTACAGATTTATACAAGATTTAAGGGCTGTGATTAATGTAGTATTGCCTACTTTCCCTGTTGTTCAAATCCAGCAACAATATTGAGTTGCATACCATCTACAGCTGGTTACTTTTCTGTAACAAATTTATGTTCAGCATTCTTTTCTGTGCCTGTTCACCCTGAGAGTCAATTTCTGTTTGCTTTTACTTATCAGGGACAGCAGTGTACCTGGACATGGTTGCCGCAAGGATACACTGAATCTCCTTCACTACTTTCTCAAATTCTAATAAAAGATTTGGAGAATGTGACATTTCAGGGGTGGGTCTGTGTTAGTACAATATGTAGATGATTTACTAATAGAATCAAATTCCTTCCAGCAGTGTCAGCAGGACACCCTGCATCTGTCCTTGCAGAAAAGGGACACACAGTGCCAAAAGAGAAACTACAGCTGTGGTCACCTCAGGTATGTTATCTTAGCCATTTAATATCTCAGGTTAGCAGACAGATATTACCATCGCTTATTGATGCAATATCTAAGGCCCCATGTCCAACTACTCAGCGACAGCTTAGATCTTTCCTAGGTATGACAGGATACTGCAGACAGTGGATTCCTAACTATGCAGAAATTGCCAAACCTCTGATAAATCTTTTAAAGCAGGATACACTGGAGCCTCTCCCTTGGGATAGTGAAGAGGAAAATTTAATTTCAGAATTTAAAACAAGCTTTAGATACTGCCCCATCTTTAGGGTTACCAGGCTATGATAAAACCTTTATTTTATTCTGTCATGAAAGAAATGGATTTGCTCAGGGAGTGCTTGTACAGAAACATGGGGACAGCTATCGTCCATTAGCTTATTATAGCACAGCACTTGATTCTATTGCAAAAGGATTTCCACCCTGTTTAAGGGCAGTTGCCACTGCTGCCATTTTAATCTTGCACAGTTGCTGGTGCTTGGGGATGATCATACAGTAGCTGTCCCTCATTCTGTATCATCTCTTTTGCTTAAAATGAAAACTCAACCACGCTCAACTGCACGTCTAACTAAATATGAACTTTCTTTCTTTCTTTCTGATCCATCTGTTTCTCTGATCCGCTGTCTCATTCTAAATCCTGCATTTCTGTTGCCTACTGCTGAGGATGATGAGCATGATTGTGTATGTGTGTAACTATCTGCTTTTTCCTCAGAAGGACTTAAAAGACACTCCTATACCAAACGTTGAGATGAATCTGTTTGTGGATGGTTCCTGTGGAAGAAATCAAAGGGAACAATTGATTGTAGGGATATCTGTTTGCACAGAAGATACAATATTCTTGCAACAAAGATTAGAGGGTGTTCATTCTGCTCAAATAGCTGAATTAGTGGGTCTGCAGAAAGCCTGTGAGCTAGCCAAAGACAAGGTGGCCAGTATTTTTACAGTTAGCCGTTATGCTTCTGGGGTAGTACATGATTTTGGGCAACTTTGGAAACGGAGGGTTTTTGACCTCTTCGGGAAATCAAATAAAAAATTCAGGGTACATAAAGTCATTAAGGAAAAAAACTTGTGGTAGTGGAGTAAACTCTCCTCCAAATGTATCCCAATAAAAAAACTAAACAATGGTAAAAGTCAGATACGAAGGAGAGAACATAGCATGGGGGGATCCTGAGCTTGATAATCCACATGTTCTCTTCTTCTGTTCCTTCTCTTCCATTCTGTCCTCTCCCCTCTGATGTTCACTGTTCTCTGTCTAAAAAAAAAAAAAAAAAAAAATGTGGTGAGTCAGTTTCAAGAACATGTTTTGCAAGTGCATTTACTGTGTCGCATCCTAATCGCATATAAGTGCTCTCGTATTCTGTCTTTCAGATATCACATCGCATCCACAGTTTGTTTTGTTTACAGGAATATTGTTAAAGGACAGGGGGCCTCTAGGTATAACCCTACTATTACTACTTATATAGGACCAGGATGACCCTATATTTCTCGACTATCTCAGCGTTGTTACAACAACATTGAGATTATGAAGGATTTGATGTTCAAGTTAATCATTTATTTATTCATACTTAAGCTCATGGTAATTGTTTATCAGCTAATGTGGTGTACATACATTACATGTGGAAAATGTTCATCATTTTTTACATTGGGAAAACCAAATAATATCTGAAAGAAAGAAAGAGCAGAGCACTTATATTATATTAGATGGAGCACACACAGTATGCACTTGCCAAACAATGTTCTTGAAACTGACCACACATACTTTTTTTTACTTTTTTTTTTAGAACAGACAGCAGGTGAACATCAGAGAGAGACATAAGAATGCATACAGAAGGTAGAGAACACATGGATTTATCAAAGCTCAGATCAGACGCATTTCAGGTTTGAACGCTAACTGAAATATTTTTTTAATTGTTTAATATAGGTGGAGTTATATCTCCCGCCCAGGATCAAGTGAAAGCGCTTACCAAATAACGTCGCGTTTTATTTTATTTACTATATGCTCGCTCAGAGATGATTTATCTACATGCTATGTTCTCTCCTTCGTATCTGACTTTTACCATTGTTTACATAAAGTCATTGTTAGATGCACTTTTGCTACCTAAGAGGCTGTCTGTAATCAAATGTTGTGCCCATCAAAAAGGCATAGATGTCCCTCCAGCTTAATATTACTCACAAACTCATTTATAAACCACAACTCTGCCCTCTGCTAAACTCACTACTTACTCTCTATAACCCTTCTAGACCACTACAATCTGAACAGCAGCAGCTTCTTCAAGTCCATAAACTCAGGTTATCCATAGGACAGCTACTTTACTCATGGACTATGGCCAAAAAATGGAATTCCCTGCTTACAGCCATCCGCTGTCTCTACATAATCTTTGCAACTTTAAAACTTTCCTTCATAACCACTTCCTCTCTGATTGTATCTGTAACTGCTCTGTTTCCTCCTCTGCCATTACTTAACCTGTTCCACTGAACCTAGCCATTCCTTTGCTATGCCCAGCCTATTTTATTTTTTCTCATCTTCTGCACTAATTTAATCCTGTCAGTTTCCACACTCCCTCCTTAAAGCTACCTCTACACTTCCCTTCTCTCTCTGCTAGACTACTACTACCTTCTATGTACTCTTCACTAACATTTAGCACATTCATTTTATAATCCATTTGTTCCGGTATCTGATTACGCCGTATGGATATTGCTCAAACCAATATTCCATTGCTGTAAATATTGTATCTACTCTCCAGTTATTATAATCCTTCTGCACCTTTTTGTTCACTCTGTATAAATTTCATGCTAATGTATTATATGTAACTATTGTATATTGTCTTAAAATCTATTATGTTTTTGCTTATGTACACCTTGGAGCTTTTCTCCCCGGGCCTCTACTAAAAATGGGCTCTCCATGGCCCAGTGGACTTTCCTGGTAATCAAATGCCAATAAATAAATAAAATATAACAAAGGGCAACAATTTGGAAGACCAAGCTGCTAAACAAGCAGTAGAAGATTATTGTAAAGATATGTGCATGTTAACTATGACAAACCCCAGCAGTAATGATGTTTGATTTTGAAAAGTTGCCAGCCTTTCAAGCTGAAGCATCACAGGGAGAAGTTCAGAGGTGGCTTAAGGACGGATGTATCAAATATGCCGATGGATTGTGATGACATTCAGACGGCCGACTAGTGGCGCCTGCCTCTTTACTATCTTACTTGTTAAGGGCATATCATCTACAAGCCCATGCAGGTAAGACAGCTTTATTTAATCAAATTACCCGAAGTTGGTATGCCCCTCATGTCTCCTGTTTGATACTTCAGTGCTTAAATAATTATGCTGTATGTCAAGAGTATAATGTCAGTAAAAATGCAAACATCAAGACTGCATGTGTACTACCACCCTAGGGATCTTTTGTTTAACATGCAGCTGGATTCATAACTTACAATTTATTTTGGTGGTGGTGTGCATGTTTTCGGTATGGGTGGAAGTTACCCATGTTGCAAAGCTGACGCTGTCACAGTTAGCAAGAAACTCGTGTACGATTTTATACCAAGATTCGGTATACTGTGTACTATCAATAGTGACCAGTGAACACATTTTAATAATTTATTGATGAAAGAGACATGCAAAATTTTTAATACTAAGTTGAGTCTTCACTGACCCAATCATCCACAGTCATCTGGACTAGTAGAGAGGGTTAATAGGACCCTCAAAAGTAAAATTTCAAAGATTTGTGGTGAAACTCACTTATTGGCCCGGAGCCCTTCCCTTAGCATTAATGATTATGAGGGCCTCACTGAATGCTACCAGGAAGTTGTGTCCTTATGAAATATTAATGGGGAGACCCTTGGCCCTTCCAGCTACCCCTCCCATGGAAAATGCAGATTTAACTTTGTCAGATGATGCTGTGATTTTATATTGTCAGAAACTTGTTCATGTCTTGCAGCAATATGATCGAACAGTAAAAGCAGCTCTTCCCCAGCCTCCTGACCAGCCCCGTCAACTGCAGCCGAGTAACTGGGTTTACATCAAGACTTTCCAGAGAAAGGGCTGTCTGAGCCCGAGGTGGAAAGGCCCTTTCCAGGTGCTGCTAACAACCCTGACTGCTGTTCGCTATGCAGGACTACCAACATGGATCCATTCATCTCATTGCAAGAAAACCTGTTGAGGGGGGGCCCCAGAAGAATCATTGCAGCCAACAGAGGGAGATCGAGGTGTGACAGACGAACCATCTGCCCAGTGAAGAAAGTCAACCTCATTGACAGTCCACAAAGAATCCTGTAACAGCAGGTGCCCTTGCTTTGTTTTTCATGCTATTTCCTCTTATAAACTGGTCAAGAGAAAACAGTTTCTTGCTGGTTCTTCAGCAGTGTGCTATAGACTTGAATGTAACAAAATGTTGGGTATGTTCACATATACCTCATTATTCTAAGGCAGGAGTTCCTATGATTCCCATCTGTGCATCACAGGTGTTATTTGAAAAGATCTTAGTGACATCAGTCTAACTTGGTGTAATGTGACTAATTTCTCAAAGTTTGTATCTCTTCAACTTCCAACAACATGTCATGGGGGGACACATGTCATGCCAGAAATGGGACTCTACTGGTAGGAACCAGCAAAAGTAATGTCTCTCTGCACTTAGAAAGCTTTAACTGGGGGCATGGCATGGGTATGATAAAGGGCCGTTACTATATCTGTGGTGATCATGCCTACCCCTGGTTGCCTGCAAACTGGTGTGGATGCTGCTTTGTGGGCTATATTACTCCTGCTATTCAGCATTTCAAAAATCCTCCACCAGATAGAATGAGAAATAAGCAGGCAATCCACTGGGCAGAGCAAGTATTTTCAGTCTTTACCCCTGGGTATGGAGTACAAAGGACAATGCACAAAATCACCATGCTTGCTCAAATTCTTCAGGAGGTAGTAAACGAAACTTTGTATCACATCAGGATGGCAAATCGAGAAATGACTGAAATGCGAACTGTAGTGCTACAAAATCAATTGGCACTTGATATAATGCGTGCTGCAAAACAGGGGAGTCATGTGCCCTCATAGGAAGTTGTCGTCGTTCATATATTAGTGACTATCATGATGAACAGGGAACACTGGCAAATTTTATGGAGCAAAGGGCCCAGGATTTGGACAGTACATCAAAACAGTGGACACTTTGTGGATGGGTGGGCAGTGTTTTTGGTTACCTGGGAACTAGTATAGTCCAGGGTATTGTAATTGTACTTTTAATTTTTAAATCATTTTAATATTCTCTATTTTGAAAGCTGTAATTACAAGATGTTTAACCTTGCCTGCACATGAAATGCCACTTCACATACCAGATAATGAAAATTCTATCACAGTAGAAGATGAATACTATAATGCAGAAGCTTATTTTATTAAGCTAAGAAAAATAAAAATGTAATTACGTGTATTGTATGACACTGATAGTGTCAAAGGGGGTGGGAGACTGTTGTGGGCAAGATCAGTCTTATTAAAATGCATATTAATTTCCAGTTTCATTAATGATTCAATAATAAGATTGTTAAAAACAAATATAATTTGTATGCAGGACTGTGGAAAAATACAGTTTCATAAGCTGAAGTTACTGTTGTGTTTCAACTGCATTCTTTTAATGTTTAACAGGGAAAAAGTAAGTGTTGAAGGAACACATGCAGGTTGCTAGTGTAAAAAGAATGTGTTAGCCTGATTCCTCCAGGCTAGGAGTGAGTTGTTGCTAGGGTAGGTTTGCTGATAAGTGAAATGTCCAAGATCAGAACACAAGATCCTTGGAGCAGGTAAAGAAGGTATTCACATGAACTCCAAGGTGAGATCACAAAGAATGAGAACATTTCTGAAGTCATTGATTTGCCAAACGTACTGTAACATCAAAATTTTGCATGGTAGAATTGATAAGTAAATATATAAAAGATGCAGTTTCCTTTGTTCATTGAGACTGGTTTACCAATTTCTATGAAGATAGTCTCCCAGCACTGTAAATACAATTTCTGTTTGCACATCCTGAAGTATTATTCCTGACTGGAGGCAAATAAGGTAAATATTTAATGTTATTTATTTACTAGCCTTAACAGTCCTCTTGAAACTTGAAAGGCTTTTCCGCATTTCATATGTTGGCTGGCAATTATTTTTCTAAATTTCATTTTATAGGTGGATTTTACAGACTGTGTTTTAGAATTAATTTAAGTCACTGAGAAGTTGGTTCAGTGCAAGACTGAATCGGATTCCCCAAAGTCAGTGTTCTTGATATCTTTGTTCTTTTTGAGGAATAGTGCAGTTGCATCAGTCGTAGCCACTCGGTGATTTGAACCCTGGTTCTAGATGATTGTCATTGTTAAAGTGACAGCATGACTCCATGTGCAAAAATAGGAAAAGGTGTTGTGGATGGATGGATGGAGTGTATTTTTTATGTATTGATTCTGTTCACAGCTCTGAATTCTGAGCATGTTCATTTTTTCTTGCTGTCCATTATCTGCTGCTTTTACTGCCCCTCCTTCTCACACAGCATACTCCAGCTAGTTCTGTGCTGTAAAGGAGCACAGCGGAATGTTCTGCCCTCTTTTTTTTTTTTTTTTTTTTTTATTTAGCCATTAATTGACATAGGGTCATTGGGAGATGGATAAGAGTTTACACCCCAAGGTGATTTCTGAAAATCGAGAAAAGAAATCAGCATTCCTCTGTTACAGTGAGTTCTTAACATTATTACACTTTTCCACTTGATGATCTATTGAGCAAAGACACAAAATAAAGATTAGAAGAAAGAAAGGTAGCTTCAGTTTAATTTTTGCATCTTAAGAATGCAGTTTATTTTGGTGCATGTAAGTTTAATGTGTTTTGTATTAATTATGAGAATATATTTTAATGTTTCTTCTACAGACTGGCAGATTTTTGTTAAAATCACCTCAGTGAGACTTGCAAAAATAGAAACAAAAATGTGGTAATTTATAGAGTAATACTTTTTTTTGTAGATAATATGTATACATTTTGTACATTCATGTGTGTGTGTGTGCGTGTCTCTGTCTATCTATCTATATATATATATATATAAAGTGTGTGTTGTGTTTTGCTTAACTTGCTGTTTAAGCAGCATGACGTGTTGTAACATACAGTATGCTTTGTGCAGGTGGTAAGAGCCGCTGAAGAGACAGCGGCAACATTAGCCACATCTATCAGCCCAGAGCAGTGCATCAAAGTGCTTTGTCCCATTATTCAGTCAGCAGACTACCCCACCAACTTGGCCGCAATCAAAATGCAGACAAAAGTAATTGAACGTGTTTCCAGAGATTCCCTTCAACAGCTGCTGCCAGAGATTATCCCAGGATTGATAAAGGTAAAGGAAAAAGCAACATTTCACTGCCATTAGTTTTTCTGTCAAAGTCAGAGTTTGCAAACTGTAAGTGGTATATACAAAAATGCTGTTTGTCCTTTATTAAAAATATGGTAGAATAACAACTTGTTACTGGAAGAGCAAAGAGAGACTTTAAAATTGCTGTGTTTTACCACCTGTGATAATTGCTGTATTGGTTATTTGACAACTTTTTGTCTCTTTTGAAAAAAAATGTTTACTCTCAAAACTTTTGTTAGTTAAATTGTGTATGTGTATTAGTTGTTTTATTCAGGTGTTACATAGAGTAGTAGATGTGTGTATGTAGATATGTATATGGCATGGTGGTCAAGGGTTAGCATTCCCAGTTCCTAGCATTTGGTTTTCCAGTTTGTTCTAGCTGGGGTGCATGCCTTGTGTACTGAGACACATGTCCCCTATATATCAGTATGGGATTTCTTTCACATTCCAAACACTTTACCATAGGTCAAGTAAAGATTTTTTTTTTTTTAGTTATGCTGTGATTTGATTTGATCAGCAGCATACAACTGAGCGAGACTACAGCTCATCCCCAAATAGAACAGTTAGATGGAACATGCTGTCAGAGTCACAAATATCATGCTTGCTTGAATGTATTTATAAGGACAGGAAGTTTAAAAACTAGGAAGAAAATCAGAGTACTGTAATGTGCAATAATAAACCCTGATTTATTTCCAGGTGTCCTGGGTGTAAGTAGTAGCCTGGGATCTAGAGCAGCTGGCGGGGGTGTAAAAATTGAAGTGGCCAGTGCTCCTTTTCCCATCCTAGGGGAGGAAGATGGTGTGGTCTGCACGCTAGAAGGTAACCTGTTTGATGGAAATTGGAGTATTTGGACTTTGTGAAAGACCAGGCATGCATTCATTGCCAAGCAGTTTTAACAGATTGCTCAAAATTGGTGCATACATTGAAATTTGTATGCGTCAGAGGGCCAATATTGCAAGGTTATCCTCCAGGCACCAACACAAAATGGGAATTTAGGGCCAGAGTAAGAGAAATAGTGATAAATGATGGTTTGTGACACCCAATTCCCATCCATGAGAAACAAATGGCTTGCTCCAGTCAAAAGAGGTGTAACAGTGAGCAGACAAATAGTGTAGAAACAGATGTCAAAAAATCAGAGCAACAGATGTTATAATAGGGAAAATTTCAGTACACATTGTAAAAGTAAACCACAAAATAAATGTGCATTTGTGTGTGGCTGCTTAACATAAATGACACATAGCACCAACAACCAGAATGAGAATTACTAAGAAACACTGCATTACTTTGTAATTAAGACCAGTTAAGTTCTCACAAGTGATGTACATAAACCATACACTTCAGAAGCACCCTAAATAAACGCAAACATTGCTTGGCATTTAAAAATGATGCCAGCATTTGTAGAACAGTGGTATCTGTTTTTCTTGTGGACTTAAAATGCTTATTTGCATTATTTCTGTAAACTGCAGCTCAGATCAGTGGTTTGGAAAAGAAAAAAAGCTGAAGAAATTATTCAGTGTTTTTAGAGGCTGAGTCTGTATATGACCTTCAGAAAGGGTCAGTCAGTCTCTCTTTTTTTCTTGTATTAGTTCTTTCATCTGCATGGATCAGGAGCGGCCTTAGTTCAACTGGTGCCCTAGGCAAAGGGGCTCCACGGCGCCCCACCACACCACCTAGTGCCCCCATCCGGGTCTACCTATACAAAAAAAATACTGGAAACGCGCCCCTACTAGAGCGGTGCCCAAGGCCGGCTATGGCATGGATGTCACAATTCTGGTAGACTACTTTCTTGGCTCATGCTCAGTTCTATAGAAAATAGTTTCTAAATTTAAGCCTGTGTTTTTCTTTCTTTCTTTTTTATGGTTCATAAAAAAAGTTCAACATTCGACCTGATTAATTCAGCTCCAGTAATAATATTTTATCTTACGGATTCAGACCTTTCATCTTCTGTCTCTTTCTGTCCTCAGGATTCAGGTCTTCTCTGTATTTTTCCCCTACTTACTTGTTTTCAGGTCTTTGAAGAAGATCTGAGTGGAAGTATGGGCTCCAAGGCTGGAGAAAAAAATACAGAAAAAAACGTTCTTAATATACACTTTCCTCCCTTAATATTTTCCCCCACCCTTAATATTTAAAAAAAAAGTTATATGGGATTACTGAGTTACTGAGCCTTGCGGGTTCATTTCCTCTAATGACTGAAATAGTAAGGTATATTTTCCTTTTCCCATTTATGATAGTTTCTTTGGATTCACAAGAATAAGTATCTTTAGCTATGTTCTGTGCACAAAGCTCCTGAGAGATAGTTAAACCTTAATGTTTTAACTTGTAATGCAGGCTTCCTCAAACAAGTTACTAATTTGTATGTAACTGTAGCCTATTGCAGTGTGTGTTTTTATTGTGTACATGTGTGCTGTCAGGAACTAGATCTGCTTAATCAAACATAATGTATATGTTTGTGTACAGTACCTAACTCTCTCGTCTTTTTTTAAATTCTCCTTCCACATTTTCATTAGACTGTTTCCTGAAGTATGTAATGTCATGTCATGTTTTAGGGAAGATACTTTTGTCTTTCTCTCTCAGTTGGCAGATATGTCTGATAAAAAGGCATGGTGTCACAGAGGATTCCTTTTTCTGAGAATGGAAGGGTGTGGCCATATTTTTATTCACTACTTTTTATTTTCTTGCAGAGTACTTTTCAACCTGGAATCATAAAAATCTGGGCTAAGGCCCATGAAAAATAAGTACAAATGGCCAAAAATCTGTATGCTGATTAACATAAAATGTACATACATAATTATGTAACCCCACCCACTCCAGCAGAATTGTTGGGTAACTTTTAAATGCAAACTGAAGAACAGACAAAATTATTAAACATAAAATAGACAGAAGAGCAGTACTGTTTCAAATTAAAGCAAACTGCAATTAAATAGAAAAAAAACAAGAAATAGTGTGCAACCCATTAGCCAAAAAATGTAAACCAATCACTAAGCATCTTCTAGCTGGCACATCATAGGAGGGAGTCAGGGAGAATAGTACAAAAGGATAGCAACAAGAATCTGGGATGGCATTGTGGACATTTAGGGAATAATCCTCCTAATAATGAATGTGTATTAGGACAATAATTCAGGTACTGGTAAAAGTAATGTATTAGAAGCTGATACTTTTAAAGCTGCAATCTATGATAGTTCTGTAGCAGCTGTAAACTTAAAATGCAGCAGTTATTAAAACAAATGAGTTGTGGTCTTAACGCAACATGTCACAAACTACCCTTTGACATCATTCCACCCTTACAATGGTAATTAACAATACACAAAATGTCAATCTATCTGTTCTTCTCACATTCAAAGCACTGCCAAACAGTGTCTAACCATTTATTCTAAGTCTCAAATAGCAATGTATTCCCTGCTGATGTAATTCAGTTCACATCTAATGAATGTAGAATAGAGATGACAGCTGTTTAAAAAGCTTGGTGTTTTATATAGTAGTAAAGTTCAAAATTACTTTGTAAAAATTCACTGTCCTGCAAAGCAAACTAAACGGATAGTCAAACGTCTTCAAAAATTGTGTAACCAGGGACCTTGTTGTAACATATCCAGTAATGCAGTGTGTGGGAACCAGAAGAAAAAAAAATCTCTCCTATGGCCAGTAAAAGTAAATCCTTCAAAACTGCAGCCTGCTTTAGAACTGCATAGAGCAAAAACCTAGAGCAAAATGGCTCCAAGCCAGATGTCCTGACACAGACTTTGTATGATGCATGTCTAAGTCAAGAAAGCAATGCATTTAGCAAATGTACATTCTACACATGTAATACCCATATAGTACAGTTGGGTCTATATTATATCAACGAACGCTTAAAATAGCAAACGCTGTATAATCAACCCTAATGTGTCAAAACACCAAAATGCCAAACACATGGATGAGCAATTTTTTTCCCAGGGAAAAAATCGCTGATCCGTAAAAAAAAAAAAATTACCAAACACAAAATAATCTGAGGGGCTGTGCCCCCTTCTTAAATATACCAACTCCGAGATTGCACCACAGTGGAGGAAATGGCAAAGTCCCAAAAATGGCCCAGTGATTTCCCCCGGGAAAAAAATCGCTGTTCTGTGCTTTCGGGATTTTGCCATTTTGAGTAAATGGTCAATTAAACAGTGTTCGCTATTTTAAGTGTTTGCTGATTTAATAGGAACCCGTACAGTTTCACGTGACAATGTGGGCGGACATTGCAATCTTTTCTAGGATATAAAAAGCCTCCTACTGTTGATACATCTTTTAACTCAACAGGAAAAAATGCCCAACAAATTTTAACTTGTGCCTAGAACTTCCCAGCACTGCAACCACTGGATAAATCTGTTGTGGGGTCACAGGCAGAAAACTTATCTCCCACCCCTGTGTACACGCCATCTAAAACATTCCACCTTAAAAATAACAAAAATTACACCTGCAAACAAAACAATGTAAGCCATGTACTGGTCATTTAAAACAACATTAGTAAGTGGTCTTCTGCAGTCCATTTTATGGGAAACGACGAGTATTGCCCCAATCTGTCTGTGTGTCACACTCCACCTTTCAAAAGTTTCATGAAAACTTAAGTCAGTAAAGATTGCAGATGTGAACAAACCATTCTAGCTTTCAACAGCCACACACCTCATTAGCTGACCTTATTAAAAGGACCATTACCCATGTTATGAGCCCACCCCCCATTCACATCAGCACATATTACAACCTGAAAGTAACATTGTGCATATATTTATTGTTTTAATGGAGGGAGCAGGAGGTGAAGGGAGAGGGGGGGCAACTAAGGGGGACATTAAGCTTAGGGTACCAATATAATCTACAAAAATCTACCCAAGAAAGACCAACATATGTGTAAAAAGTAAAAACCATAACTTATATGAAGCTCTGTGTAGGGAAAAAAATCGTATCTACCCAAAATTAACTCAGAGACCATCATAAGTAAATAAAAATGCAAAAGTTAAAAATGTACAGTGCCATAAGAGAAGATTATCCAATAAAAACTGAAGCACAAAGTGAGAAAGAAAAAACATAAAAACACAAACAAGATAAGCATGGTGTATTACTTTCTGAGAACCTTTTTATTGTATTTTTAGTCGGCTGAGTGTTCGCTTTCTATAAACCTTTAGTTGCATGCTGGTAAATATTTAGAAGCGAGCGACATTATGCAAGAAAACAACTTCTCTCCAACACAGTGAGTCATAATTAAATGTGGACATTCTACAAAAATCTGCCACAGTCTAATACCAGAAACAAAGAAAAGCATCTTTTTTATAAACCTTATAGGTTCATAGGTTCATACTAGGCTATCTGCCCTAGGGCATTTATAAGCCTAGCCAGAATGTGTTTGGCTTTCACCACCCATTTTAAATTTATTTTGCTATGCCCTTTTTCGAGGTTAGTATACTGTGCCTCTGTCTAACAATGACACAGAAGGGATACCTGGGGTAAACCTACGATCTCCCATCCACTCATCAAGATTCCTCTTGAAGAGAGTCAATGAGGGACTCTGCCTAACCTGGACTGGGATTTTATTCCAGAGTGAAGGGAGCATCTGGGTTATGAATCTGTCCCTCCAGCATGTCCTATTTATTTCAGTGCTGAGGTTCAAGTCTCTCGAGCGCGTAGCTCGATGGGATTTGGATTTTCTGAGGTGCAGCATGTCCATTAATTCCGGGTTAGACATGGCTTTATACGTCAGGCACAGATCGCCTCTGAACAGGCGGTATGCCACTGAGTAGAGCTGGAGTTTCTTTAACCGGGCAGCATATGGCATCTGTTTGAGCCCTTTGATCCTCTTGGTGAGATACTTTTGGGGTCTTTCCAGTTGCTGCAGGTGTCTGGTAAGGTACATCCCAAAAGGGGCATTGTACTCAGTTATGGGCCTGATGAGGGATGAGTAAAGAGGCACGATGACGTCCCCTGATCTAGATGTGAATCCCTTCATGATTAGGTGGGCTATATAAAATGTTTTTCTAACCACTTTGGCCACGTGGTTGTCAAATGAGAGATTGCTATCAACTTGGGTCCCCAGGTCCCTAATTACTTCTTCTGTACTTAATGGATTACCACCTATGTGGTAATTTGTGGGCACTTTGTTTTGCCAAAGGGGATGACTATACACTTTTTGGCATTTAGCTTGAGGCCATGGCTCTGGCACCAGTTGTCTTTTCTATGAGGCCCTTTTGGAGGATGCTTGTGTTGGCTGGAGAGTCGATTATGGCGCCCAGTTTGCAGTCATCTGCAAACTTGGTCAGCCACAGTCCTTCTGTGTTGGCCTGTACCTCCGAGAAATATATACCGAACAAGAGAGGTCCCAGGACTGAGCCTTGTGGGACACCACTTGTAACTGGTTTGGAGTCTGACATGGCTCCAGCAATTCTAACCATGCGGGTTCTGTCCTTGAGCCAGTTTGCAATCCATCTAGTGACATAGGTGTTTATATTTAAGCTGGTGAGCTTATCTATAATGCCTGAGTGGGGTATTGTATCGAAGGCTTTTGCGAGGTCCAGGTGGGCTGTGTGGACCACCTTCCCCTCGTCAATGGCCTTGGTGACTGTTTCAAAGAAATCAACCAGGTTTAAAAGGCAGGATCTGCCCTTAACAAAGCTGAACTGGGTAGGATCCAGTATTTGTAGGTCCCTAATATCTTTAATTATGAGGTCCATGATGATCCTTTCCATAGCTTTGCAGACCAAGCTAGTCAGGCTTATGGGGCAATAGTTTCCAGGATCCGTTGAGGTACCACCTTTATGGAGAGGGACCACTGTTGCTGTACGCCACTCTTTGGGCACATATCCTGTAGTAAGGCTGAGATTGAACAGTAGTTTTATGTTTGGGTTTAGCTCTTCTTGGAGTTCATATAGGACGCAGCCCGGGACACCGTCTGGTCCCATTGATGCTGTGTTTTTTGCTTTGGAGAGGGCTGCTCTTACCTGAGCATCTGAGATGTCAGGGGGGCAGCACTCTTCTGGGATAGATATTTGCCCTTTTGGTGGGGGGGGGTTTGCGCTGAACCTGTCAGCTAGGATGTTGGCAATGTCTGTGGGTTCGGTGTATTTTTTGTCATTTTGAACTAATTCTGAGCATATCTGGGAATTACCACCCAGGTTCCTAACATAACTAAAGAAAGCCTTGTGATTATCCTTAGTGTCCTGTGCAATTTTTCTCTTGAAGCTGGCCTTAGACAATTTTATGTGTGCCCATAGTTTTTTGCTAATACTGATCAGTGATGCCTTCCCTTTGTGGGATTTTGCTCTCATTTAGTAGCTTCCTCCTTCTATTGTATAGTTTGTTTATGGCTGGGGTCCACCAGACAGGACGTCTGCCTTTGGAGGATTGGGTCTTGGTTTTATTTGGGATCGCATGATCCATGCATTCCTGAAGGTGTTCATAGAATGCGTTTATAAAGGATTCTGCGGTCTGGGCCGTATTTTCCACAGGCCCGGGGGCTTTGAAGGATTCCACCTCTGTTTTGAGGAGTGTGAAATTTGCTTTAGAGAAGTTTTTCACTGTGGTTTTCTGGGCAGGGGGTGGGGTCGGGATGTGAATACCCAGTGAGATTAGTTTATGGTCTGATCTTACCAGTGAGGGATACACTTCTGGTCTGGAGCATAGAGTCCTCATGTTGGTGATGATCAGGTCCAGTATGTTTTCCCCTCTTGTGGGAGTGGTAACAAGTTGTTCCATAGCATTTGAGTTTATAAATTCTAGGAACCTTTGGGCTAGGGTGTTGGAGCTAGAGTAATGCTCCCAGTCTATGTTTGGGTAGTTGAAGTCGCCCAATATAATGGTGTTTGGAGAGACCTTCATATTTTCCAGTGTTTTCAGGAAGGCCGAGTGGGGTTCCTGGGTTTGGGAGGGAAGTTTAGTTTAGTTTCTTTTTTTTTCTTTTTGTTAAAAACACATCTGATTAATTCTCTGCAATGCTGATTACATGGCTGGAACTCATGGATATTCAACCAATAGGTAAAATCATTCAGATCGCAGCACCACTAGTTTACATAATCTGCCAGCATATGATCCCGGAAATGCAGAAACCTTTTTCTATACTTTATAATGCAGTAAGAAAACAGTGTATTGTCAGCTCCTGTAGTCTCATCTTACTTTTTTTTGTACTTTATCTGGACAGTTAGCTACTGAGCTTGCTGTCTGTGCTTAACTCAAACCAGTTTTGTTGAAGGACAAGGTAACTTTATTTCAAATTCACTACTCTCTCAGCTCATAACTTACGTAGAGGCACAAGAACAGTTGAATATATGTTCACATCACTCAGGTTATCTGTATAATGCCTTACTATATGCTTTGTGACCGGTAGCTTTGCATCATGTAATGCAGCATCTGAACTGTACGTTTGCAGTTTGTTTTTATTTTTCCAGTATCTTGGAATGTGCTGCTTTCAAGAAATGTGAAATGCTCAGAAGACAGCTAGATAGCTTGAGTGTTCATAGCAGCCTGATTCACAGGGCTCTAATATTTAATTGTTTAGTGTTAACTACACTTCATCAGGTATCGATAAACGTTTACTTGTGTTTATTACGATAAAACGGGTTTGGAGTGAGTGCACATACATCTTATCTTCTTTAGGGACCCAATGGTAAAATAGAAGACTTCACAAAAATTAAAAACACTACACAGCAGTACAATAGTACTAGCCTTCTACATGTTTGCATACAATTCTGCATTGTGGGTAATAGGTGTTGTAAAGAATGCTAAATCAAAGCACCTACATTCCTGGAACAGTTTTACTTTTTTTTTACCTCATGAAAATGTCATGACTTTGTTCTTGGAAATATCATTGAGCTTAAGTAGCAGGGAGTTAAATGCAACTAATGATTATCTGCCGATACCGTGCAGGAAGTTATGTAGTAAAAACATTGGAGGTCACACCTCACCCATTTTAACCCAACTCATGACCATGTCAGCATCACGTAGAAAAGCTCTGTATTGCATGCTGGGAAGTTAGGAATTTGGTGTGGTAGTCCCACCGCTGTTGTATTCACTGAAGAATGCTTCATCCTCCCCTTCCTGTTCACCATCTTGCTGGCCAGATGTCATGATGTTGTGCAGATCCAGCATGAAGAGGGGCAGAGTTGTACTTGCCAGGCTGAATGTGCGGTTAGGGTCAGTTGGGTAGCCTCAACACTGGGAGTGGGAGACTAGGAGTGCACTGTGCAAGACAGTAGTCACTAGTCAAAAGAAAGTTAAGAAATCCCACCCAAGTTCAGTGAGTCAACCAGTGTATGAATGTACGTAGACTGAGCATAGATAAACACTCAGCTGAATTCCGACTGGCTGACAGTCTGCATCACGAAGCTGACAGTATTGTGTACCCCCCCCCCCCATGTGTGATGACATCAGCAGCAACTTTGGAAGTGGGGAAAATTTAAAAAAATGGGAACTTTGGGAATGAAGAGGGCCACCCAATTATTTTGCCCTCAGAACTGGTAAATACCAAGGAATTCAGTAAGGTTGAGAGGTATGACTTTAATTAGCATATGGCACTACATCTCTCAAGTTTGAAAGTTGCCAGTCATGCTGGACCCTGTTGCAGCTCCAGTCTGTGTGAACTTCTAATACTGCAGGTGATATTGAGTATCTATACCTAGAAGACAAATAGGAATGAATAAAAATATGTGGTAGTCTGTCTCACTTAATGTATCTTATTAGTCAAGACTTAATGCTGAAACAAAAAAATCATCCATTAGTGCAGATGATTGTCTATAATCAAGTAGTGTGGCTAAATTATGGAACCATATCCCACTATCACTGAAATCCATTCAGAATGCAGACTCATTTAAAACACAAGTAAAACTTCACCTGTCAAATCAATAGATTTCTCCTGTATATCTCCAGGATAATTGCCATTGTTATCTTCAACTCACCATATTGTCAAACCATTTCTTTTCATTTAGAATCCTATGTCCCACAACCTCAAATTGAATAGATTTACTAGCATTTCCCAGCCATAAACATAGTTTTGTGACTCTGCTCACCTCCACCTCTGTACTTCTAATATAAACCTCATGGTAGCTATGTATGTAATTGTCTGTGAGCCTGCTTTATATCCCACCATTAACATTTTCTGCCCTGTGTAAATTTCCTGACTGTCAGTGTTGCAGTGTTCTTAACTCATTCACTCTGAGCAGCTCAGAAAATGCTGCCTGCTTACTTCTACCATAGGAACAACAGTGCAGCCTGAGCTTTTTTTCAGATAATCCATTTTTAATACCTTACAGAAAACAAATGATCATAACTCTTTAACCATAATAACTAGACTAAAAATGTAAATGTGAAGGTTGTTCAGCAGACACTGACCTTTCCATCAATGTAAATGTTGATGGTGTGTATCTAAGTCATTATTAAATATTTGCCAAGGAGTGCTGATATTGTGCGTATTTCTTTCCTTTTTGAGAAAACAAAGTACAATATCTTGGTCAATGTACCATGTAGACTCATACAATTTGTATTTAATTTATTTGTCTGAATATTAGCTTTAAAATGATACCTTAACCATTACTGTGTGATGTTCCTTTACAGAGATATTCACAGAAATATGATTAATATTATATTTCTCATGATCGATAAAGCATAGTATCTCATCACCTGTAACAGACAGAGGCTATATATCAATATACAAGTTGTGTGGCTCAATGTCAGCTTCAAAATAAAACATCATTTGTGTCATCACCATGCTCCCTTGCAAAGATATGAGCATAATAATGAGACATATTGGAAATGTTTAATTTTCATAATATTACAGGACTAAAACTGTGATATCTGTACGTGTGTACAGCATACAGACACAGTTTTTTTACCATGTTGTAAGGAGTAATACCGTCTTCAAAATGAGGTATTATTTGGCACACTGACACGTTCCCTTCCAAAGTTATTTAGCAAAATATGAAAAAAAATCATAATTTTCATAACCTAAGTCCTAAACAAACTTTGATATATGTTACTTATCCTGATGACATGTTCCCTGATAAAGATATTTAGCAAAATATGAAAACTTATCATAATTCTCATAACCATGGTCCCAAACAGTGATATCTGGACTGTGTATTTCATACAGATACAGTTCTTTTTATATCTTGCAAGAACTAATACTGTCTTCAAAATGAGCTACTACTTAGCATGCTGACATGTTCCCTGACAAAGGTTTTTCACAAAATATGAAACAGTGTCATAATTCTCATAACTGAACTCCTAAACATAATGTGATATCTGTACATTTGTCCAGCATACAGACACAGATGTTCTTCGTGTTTCACTGTTGCAGTCATCACACTTGGGTTATCCTGCCCAGGGGTAGCCCTCAGTCGGCCCGAATACCAGAGTCTTAGTATTACTGATTCGGTTGCTGTCATTCCAGGACTGATGTCAGGTCATCACTGGTATAAAATCAGGCAGCCGACGCCATTACATCAGTCTTTCTTGCTGAGGAGCCCGAAGCAGGAGGAGTTCGCATGAGTGCCGGTCGGCCGCTACCTGAGTTTTCGTTTCTGAATTGAAGTTGAAGTCTTCTAAAGTTAAGTACCCCATTGGGGAATCCTTTTTTCTTGCTCTATCTGATGTTAGAAAAAGTTCACAACTGTCTCGCCTGTGGAAAGCAAATACCACACCGAGACTTCCATTCTTACTGTGTCACCTGTTTAGGCCCAGACCACGATGTCCCTCGCTGTTTGTGCTTTGTTCAACACCAGAACTATACGTCGTCGGGCCCTTATTGTAGCTAGATATTTTTGCTCTCAGTCCTCGAATTCCGATATGGCTTTGGTAAGCCATCTGACTACTGATCTTCCAAAAAAAGTAAGGATAAAGATAGAGGCACAGATCCAAAACTGCCAATGATGCTTCCATTAAGCTAGTCGTCAGTTCTCTGGTCCTCAGTGAGGCACATTTGCAGCCCCTGATGCCCTCTTCTGTGGATTCGCAGGCCGGTACCAAGACTCTTTCAGAGTCCAGTATGCTGCGAAACTCTTCTTCGACTAAGGATCCTGCAGATGTCTCTACCTTGGATGGGTCTGGAGCCGCTGAGCAGGCTCCGACTTTTGAGGAAGTTCTTCGCACTACCAATACTTGACACAAACCGCGACTTCTTTCGCATCTTCAGTTCTTTCTAAAACTACCAAGTTTCTAAGGCCTAGGGTACGAACTACGCCCAAAAAAATGACGACCCACCTGCACCTGCTTCCTTGCCTCAATCTCAAATGCTTAAAATGGCAGAAGACCTTATTATGCTTGTTAGGGGAAGCCAGGCTACCCCTTCCAAAGGAAAAAGAGACCTGTCACCAGTAGTTTTATCTGAACAGGAGTCCGATGACTCTGACGCTTCTGAATATGAAGACATGCAACCCGTCTCTGCTTATGAGGATTCTGATGCAGAGGAATCCACTCCTTCTGCCTTTCCACCTGAGGATTTTTCATTTGGTGAAACCCTACATACTTTAAGGGAGCATTTCCTATGGGAATGTCAGGACTTTCGGGAGACTCAGGGAATTAGATTTACCACAGCACAGACCTTTAGCCATTCCTCCTGTCCTGGATGTTGTGGATGATGTTTTTATAGAATCCAGTTTGACTCCTGACTCCCAGGAAACCTGACAGGTACTACAGATTCCCTGACTCTCACAAATTCCTTTTCAAAAATCCTACTGCTGACCTAGATGTCATCTCCCAAGGATCTTAAAGAATTAAAGCAACTTCAGCTAAGAATCTCACCCCCTCAGACAGGGATTCCCGAGCTTTAGACAGATGGGATATACAAGTATACACCTCTGCAACTCTTGCTATTAGAGCACTAAATTGTCAGTTCCACATGCTGAAATATCAGCAGAATACCATGGAACTCCTCAAACAAAAATATCTTCCATTCCTGATTGTGCAGAAAATAAGAGCTTATGCATTCTGCAAGCCAAGTTACTAGGCACACCTTGCAATGTGGCTTTGACGCCCTAGAAGCATCTTGCAGGGCAGCAGTCACTGGTTCTGTCCTTAGAAGGCATGCTTGGCTTAAGGAACAGACCTTGCCAGACCATATCAAATCAAAATTATTGGACGCACCATTGACCAAAGACAGTTTGTTTGGCACCAAGGCAGCAGAGGTCTTAAAAAAGATGGAAGAAAAAGCTAAATCCATGCAGACAGTTAAAGACTTTCTACAGTTCCAGCCTCCAAGGTTCAGTAGGCACTGCCCCTACAGGCACTGGTCCTTTCCGGCCCCCTCCAGGCCAGCTCAGCCCAGACCCAGGGGAAGCAGACCCCCCCCCCCCCAGACAGCAGTAACAGGAGGGACTGCAGAGATCTAAGCAATGGAGTTCCTTCTCTTCAAAAAGAGTGCTAAGCCACCCCTTTATGGTAAGAACTCACAATGACTTTGCACCTCCACCCCTTGCCTCTGTCCACTTGCTTGTGCCCCTAGGAGGAAAACTCTCCTTCTATGCAAACAACTGGGCCTCTATTACCAATGTCCTCAACATAGTGTCCCAGGGATACAAATTTTATTTCCACACCCTGCCAACCCCAAAAGGGCTCCCAGATCTTCCTCCAAACTAGTAGGCAGAGGCCAAAAAGCAAGTCCTTTCCCTGCTCTCAATGAGGGCAATACAGCATGTTCCTGCAGACCAGATAGGCCAAGGTGTCTATTCCAGACTCTTCCTGGTACCCAGAAAAGACGCCAGCTGGCACCCAATCCTCGATCTGTCCATTCTAAACACCTTTCTGGTGATACCAAAATTCAAAATGCTCACCCTCCAGCAGCTTCTTCCTGTGCTTTCCCAAGGATGTTTGGTTAGCCACCCTAGACCTAAAAGAGGCCTACCTACACATCCCAATCAGGGAATCTTGCAGGAAATATATACATTTCAGGGTAGGATCTACGCACTTTCAGTTATCTGCGCTTCCCTTTGGCTTATCCACTGCTCCCAGAGTTTTCAGAAAATGCCTGACTCCAGCCATTGCTTTTTTGCAGACAAAGAAGTATTGAAATTTACCCCTACTTAGACGATTGCTGATTCAGGCAGACAGTCAGGAAAAGCTGTTACAGCACCTGACCTTTGTAAAGGACCTACTGACCTCCCTGGGGTATACCATCAATGAAAATAAATCAAAACTACTCCCCACACAAAAAATTGTATTCCTGGGAGCAAGCCTGGACACAGCATCCCAGATGGCATTTCTTACTCCAGAGAAACAAGCCTACCTGACAGGCTACTTCTCTCAACTAGCCAACAGAACCCAGTTACCCGCAAAGAAAATCCTGCAAGCTCTAGGGTTCATGGTCTCCTGCATTCTACTCATTCCATATGCCAGACTGCATATGAGGAAAGTACAATGGTACCTAAAAAGCCTTTGGTGTCAACACTCTCAAGACCTGGAAACTATCATACCAGTGATACCCTATCTAAGGAAAGATTTTCTTTGGTGGGCAGCAGCATGCAACCACAACAAGGGACTTCCCTTCTCACAACCCCACGCCACCCAGACTCTCACCACAGACACATCAGACTATGCCTGGGGTGCACACCTGAACGGCAGGTGCATTCAGGGCCATTGGAGCCCAAATCAAATACATCTGCACATCAACCAAAAAGAGATGCTAGCTGTTCAGCACACCTTGACAGCTTTCAGACTCCTACTCTCCCCAGAGCATCTGCTGATCAAAACAGACAACACCACAGTGATGTGGTATATCAACAAGCAGGGAGGGCCTCACTCTGACCCTTTGGCACACGGCCTCAGCCATGAAAATACACCTGCAAGTACAATTCCTGCCAGGCTCCCTAAACTCTCTGGCAGACAACTTAAGCAGAAACCTGCTAGACCCACACGAGTGGCAGGCAGACCACAGAACCTTCACCCTTGTAACCCAGAAATGGGGTATCCCGAAGGTGAACCTCTTTGCCTGCCACTCCAATCACCAGCTCAGCAAATTCTGCACCAGGGAACCTCACAGTAAGGCCTGGAAAGTGGATGCTCTATCCTTCCAATGGGTAAACCTCTCGGTCTATGCATTTCCCCCCTCTACCAGTCATTTCAAGGGTACTGCTCAAAATAAGGGAGGAAAAAACAAGGGCAATCCTGATTGCCCCAGACTGGCCATGCCAACACTGGTACCCACTGCAGCGCAGCCTGCCACCATGGCACCTACCTCAGATCCCAACACTCCTGATGCAGAAGAATGGAGAACTCATGCATCCCCAATTGCAGACCCTCAACCTGGCAGCCTGGCTTATTCCCTGACCTCAAGCTGTCAGCAAAAGCAAACAAGTCCTAGATGTTATTTGTGAGGCCAGACACCCCAGCACTAGAAAATCCTATGCTGACAAGTGAAAAAGTTTTTGCACCTGGATCCAGGCTAAGGAAGCCGAAACAGCACAGCCCTCCCTAACTCTCATCCTGGATTACCTAGCAGACCTACTAAACAGGGGTCTATCCTTCTCTTCTATTAAAATTCATGCCTCTGCCATCTCTGCTCATTACAACACAGAACCACCTCTCTTCTCACACCCTCTCATCAAACAGTTCCTAAGAGGGGCTAACAACTTAAGGCCACCCAGAAGAGCTCCTACCCCAGCTTGGGATCTTAACTTTGTGTTGGAAAAGAGCACCCTACCCCCCCCCCCCTTTGAACCTGCAGCTTCAGCAGAGTTAAAATTCCTCTCTTGGAAAACAGCCTTGCTTCTGGCCATCACTTCAGCTAGAAGAGTTTCAGAGCTACAAGCACTCATGGCTGTAGAGCCCTTCATCATTTTGCATGCTGACAGTGTCTCCCTCAGGACTAACCCATCCTTCATGCCTAAAGTGGTGTCCACTGTGGCTTTCAACCAATCCATTAATTTGTCCACCTTTTTCCCTAGCCCACAAAACAGGGGGGGGGGAGATTCTGCACTCTCTAGATGTGCACAGGCAGCTCAGATTCTATCTGGATAGGACTATATCTTTTAGAAAAACTGACCAATTGCTAGTCAGCTTTGCAGCAGGGGCAGAGGGCAAGGCCATATCCAAATAAACCATCTCCAAATGGATAATACACTGCATCCATTTCTGCTACAAACAGCATGGGAAACCGCCCCTAAAGGGGGTCAGGACGGATTCCACCAGGGCAACCTCCACCTCTGCCGCTTTTCTCGGAAGGGTTCCCACCAGGGACAACCTGTAGGCTGCAACATAGACTTCTGGTCATACCTTCACCAAGCATTACCACCTGCCTATCTTCTCCAACTCCAGGGCAGGCTTTGCCACTGCAGTCTTGCAGGGCATCCTAGCCAGCCCCCAGTCTTCTTGACTGCCTCCACCCTTTTCTTCAGCTTTGGGAATCAACCCAAGTATGATGACTGCAACAGTGAAACACGAAAAACATAGTACAGTTGTGTACACTTACCATAAATGTAGATGTTCGAGTGTATTCACTGTTGCAGTCCTGGTTTCCCACCCTCCACCCCCCTTGTCTCTTTCTCTCTCTCTCTCTTCCTCTCTCCTTACAGGAAATTTTTGGTATTTACTTTCTACTTGTGGTGTTCTTCCACCATAACCTAGCTCCCTATTTGGGGGCTCCTGACAGATGGGGCAAGAAAAACTGATGTAATCGAGTCAGTTGCCTGATTTTATACCACTGACAACCTGACATCAGTCCTGGAGCGACAGCAACCGACGCAGAAATACTAAGCCCCTGATATTTGGGACGACTGAGGGGTACCCCTGGCAGGATAACCCAAGTGTGATGACTGCAACAGTGAATACACTCAAACATCTACATTTATGGTAAGTGTACACAACTGTATATTCTTTTTCCATCCTTTAACTAATAATATTGCCTTCAAAATGAGGTATTCCTTACCCTGATGACATGTTCCCTGACAAAGTTATTTAGCACAATAGGAAAAGAAATCATAACTCTCATAACCATAATTGTAACCAAACTGTGATATGTATGCAGGATGGTTGGTGACATATTCTCTTGTACGTGGCACTCTCCTCAAACAGTTGTTCTCACTCAGCATGTTCACCATCTCCCTACCACAGTTATTTGCCAAACTAAGAAAAATATAATTTACATAACACAATTCATAATCAAACGGCTATCTGTACCTGCATACAGCATACAGATAGTTCTTTTACAATTTGAAAATGAAGTGTTACTCAGCATGTGTACAAGTTCCCTAGCAGTTCTTTTCCTGTGTTGTTAGTAGTGACAATGGTGCTCATAAAATATAACAATAGTGATGTCCTTCAAGGATGCATCTGCAGTCTTAACAAATGGGTTGTCCTGTCGTCAGGCAGCCCTTCGGTCGGCCAGATTCCAAAGTCTGGGTCTGGCTTCGGCTGGTGTCGCACTTCACCCGACGTCATTGCGGCAGTTCTTCGGGTATAAAGGCATCAGCCGACGCCATTTTCCTCAGTCTTTCTTGCCGCGTGGCGCCGGAAGCAGAAGCTGTTCGCAAGTGCCGGTCGGTCAGATCCAGAGATTACTACTACCGAATACTACGAAGACTTCTATAAAGCTAAGTACCCCGTTGGGGACTCTTTCTTGCCTCAGCCGATGTCAGAGAAAGTTAATAACTGTTTATCTTGTGGGAAACAAATACCTCATAAAGATTTCCACTCCTATTGCATACATTGTTTAGGCCCAGACCACGACGTAGCAGCTTGTCTAGCCTGTGCTTCTTTTAACCGGCGGACGCTTAAACGTCGCTCGGACTTTGCTGAACAGATTTTCGGCTCCGATTTTGCCTACATTATGCCGTCGGATCCTCCGACTACGCAAATAACCAAAAAACGCAAAGAAAAGGACCGACACTCGCGGTCCGCGGTTTCGGCCGAAACCACGGTTAAGCAACCCGCGAGTGTCTCGGTTTCGGCCGAAACCGAGCAAGCGGTTCTTTCTTCAGCCGATAACGTGCCTTCTACCGAGGCCTCTTCTACCCTGGTAGAAACGGCTTCTGAAATCCAACCTTCTGTTGCGATTTCACAGGAATTATCAGACACCATTCCCCTTGATATTTCTACCCCTGCACGTGGAGCTGCTAGGCCTCCTCCAGCTATGTCTATTAAGGCCTTTGCCAGGGCTAAAGCAGCCAAAGCTTCAAAACCTGGGCCTGCCAAGCCCCCCTCTCACAGGCCCAGCACCAGCTCCCATATGCTTTCTTTGGCAGAGGATCTCATCTCTTTAATTCGTGGATCCCAGCCTCATCCAGACAGGGCCTCTCTCCCTCCTCCAGAAAAGAGGCCTAGAGCAGAGCCCCCTGAGCCAGTAGCCACAGATGATTCCTCTGATGACTCAGAACATACAGACCCTCCTGAGGCTTCTTACTCTCCTTACGAAGACTCTGATGCTGAGGAGTCCATCCCTTCAGCCTCTCCTCCTGAGGAATTTTCCTTTGGGGAAACCTTGCATGCTATGAGGGAACAATTTCAGTGGCAGGGCCAAGATTTCTCAGACTCTAGAAAAGGCTTAGGACCTTTCTACACTTGCCACAGCATAGGCCTTTAGCTATACCTCCAGTTCTATCTGTTGTTGATGATGCATTTAATGATGCTTGCACTACTCCTGATACTTTACCTCCGGCTCCTGCTAAGCCCGATAGGTACTACAGGGTCCCGGACACTCATCACCACTTATATAAGGCCCCTTTTGCAGATCCAGAGACTATCTCCCAGGGCCCTAAAGCTGTAGCAGCTACTTCTTCTAAAAACCCCCTCCCTCTGAAAGGGAATCCAGGTCCTTAGAGAGATGGGGTAAAAAAGTTTACACCTCTGCTACTTTGTCAGCTAGAGCTTTGAACTGTCAGTTTCATATGATTCAATATCAAGAGTTTATGCTTGACCAGTTGACTAAAAAACTGTCCTCTGAAGAATCTATAGATAAAAAGTATGTTCAAGAAATGTTACATAACATACAGCAGGTTAGTAACCATTCTTTAAAATGTGGCTATGATGCACTGGAGGCTTCCTTTAGATCAGCCATGACTGGCACGGTTATCAGGAGGCACGCATGGTTGAAAGAACAGGCATTACCTGACCATGTCATATCTAAGCTTTTGGATGCACCTATGGACAAGGTCAATTTATTTGGTGCCCCCGCACAGCAGGTACTAAAAAAGATGGAAGAGAAAGCAAAATCTGTGCAAACAGTAAAAGATTTCTTACAAGTTCAACCTCCAAGGTTTAGCAGGAACTGGCCCTCCAAGAATTGGTCTTTTCCAGACTCCTCTAAGGCACAAAGAGGCAGGAATAGGCACTCTAGAGGCAGAAACCAATCCATGGTTGCCTACAGGGGCCGCCAGTGGCAGGGTAACAACCAACGAGGCACGGATACAGCCACCACCACTACAACAACTCAATCACAGTGACTTGGCGGTGGCACCGCCTACCAGGGAACAACTGGAAGCACCCTTAGGCGGAAAGCTAACATTATTTTCAAAAAACTGGCACTGCATTACAAGAGAAAAATGGATTTTGCAGACTATAGACAAAGGTTACAGGTTCCATTTCCATACACTACCCGGAAAGAGAGGAATGCCAAACCTACCACCTTCTCAAAGGGCAGAAGCTCTAAAACAAATATCTCAATTACTAAGAATGCGAGCTGTGGAAAAGGTACCATTTATGGAGCAAGGGAAGGGATTTTACTCCAGGCTCTTCCTGGTACCAAGAAAAGAAAACAAATGGAGGCCTATTCTAGACCTGTCCGCTTTAAACACATTCCTCATTGTTCCAAAATTCAAAATGCTGACCCTACAGCAGCTTCTTCCCATGCTGGGCAAGGAGTCTTGGCTGGTAACTCTAGATCTCAAGGAGGCATACCTGCACGTCCCCATAAGACCAATTTGCAGAAGATACCTCAGATTTCTTGCAGGATCAGAGCATTATCAATTCTCAGCATTGCCCTTTGGCTTATCTACTGCGCCCAGAGTGTTCACGAAATGCCTGGCATCAGTAATCGCTCATTGCAGACTTCAGGGAATTCAAATCTATCCCTACCTGGACGACTGCCTGATACAAGCGGACAACAAAAACAAATTAACAGAAGACTTACAAAGAGTCATCTACCTGCTACAAGCCCTGGGATATAGTCAATACAAAAACGTCAAGGCTGATTCCATCCCAAATAATAACCTTTCTGGGTGCAGAACTGGACACATCAAAACAAATGGCATTTCTAACTGCAGAAAAGAAAGAGCAACTTCCTCTCTACTTCTTGGCATTAACAAAGCACAGCCATCTAACTGCAAGAAAAGTGCTACAAGCTCTCGGCTTCATGGCATCCTGCATAATTCTGGTCCCTCATGCCAGGCTTCATATGAGAAAGCTACAGTGGTACCTAAAAAATTTGTGGTCTCAGCACAAGCACAGCCTAGAAACCAAAATTCCAATGATCCCATGCCTGAAACAAGAGTTCTTATGGTGGGCTCAGGCCTGTCAATTAAACACAGGACTGCCCTTCTGCAAAAGTCAACCAAGACAGACTATCACGACAGATGCCTCAGACCTCGGTTGGGGGCACACATGATGGACAAGTGCATTCAAGGCCTATGGACCCAAGACCAGCTGCATCTGCACATAAATCTAAAAGAAATGATGGCAGTAAAATTGGCAATCCAGGCATTCAGACCTCTTCTCCAAGAAGGCCAGTTGATGATAAGGACAGACAACACCACAGTTATGTGGTACATCAACAAACAGGGAGGCACACACTCATACCCCCTATGCCGGCTGGCACTGGACCTATGGGATGTGGCTCTGAGCTACAACATTCAGTTACAGGCAATTTATGTACCAGGGAAGGAAAACATTCTAGCAGACATATTAAGCAGAACTACAACAGATGCCCACGAATGGATGCTGCATCCGGACATTTTCAAAACCATCACAAGAGAATGGGGATTACCACAAATAGACTTGTTTGCATCCCCATGCAATCACCAGTTGAAGAAATTCTGCACAAGGACTTACCACCCACTTGCTTGGAAGGTGGACTCCTATCCTTCAGTTGGAAAAGCCTGACAGCATACGCATTCCCACCACTTCCTTTGATGCACAAGGTGCTTCTCAAGATCAAAGAGGAACGTCCGAGGATCATCCTGATAGCCCCAGACTGGCCAAGACAACATTGGTATCCACTGCTGAGGAGCATGTCCGGGAACAAATATGGAAACTGCCCTGATCCCATTACTGCTGACACAGAACAACTACAACATACTGCATCCAAACCTAAAAACTCTGCAGCTAACTGCCTGGAACATTACATAACAGCAATTAACCCAGATTTATCCCAAAGGGTTAAAGACATAATCCTGGAGGCTCGTAGACCTTCAACAAGAAAGAATTATGCAGCAAAATGGAAAAGACATCTCATCTGGAGTACTGCAAAGGGGCAAGATGTGACACTGGTGAACATAGCCAACATCCTGGAGTACTTGGCGGAGCTCTTCCATACAGGCCTGTCCTATTCCTCCATCAAGATACATGCATCAGCTATTTCAGCAGAATACAGCTTGAATCCTCCTGTCTTCTCGCATCCTCTGCTCAGACAGTTTCTGAGGGGAATTAAAAATGTAAAACCCCCCAGGAAACCTCCATTGCCAGCATGGGACTTGAACGTTGTGCTAGAAAAGCTGACTCTACCTTTTTTTGAGCCAGCAGCTACAGCAGAAATGCAATACTTATCCTGGAAGACTGCTTTCCTGCTGGCAGTAACTTCAGCAAGAAGGGTCTTTGAACTACAGGCATTAATGGCAGTACACCCCTTCCTGATCTTCCATCAAGACAGAGTGTCCTTGAGAACAAATCCTACATTCATGCCTAAGGTGGTATCCAGAGTATCTTTAAATCAGGCTATCCACCTTCCTACATTCTTCCCCAATCCACAGAACAGGGGAGAAAAGCTTTTGCATACCTTGGATGTACACAGACAATTACGCTACTACCAGGACAGGACAAAAAACAATAGAAAAACTGACCAACTTCTGGTAGCTTATGCAACAGGAAAGGAAGGAAAACCAATTTCTAAACAAACAATCTCAAAATGGATAGGAAATTGCATTAGATTTTGTTACTACTACCATGGAAAGAAAACTCCAGAGAACATCAGGCCTCACTCCACAAGGGCCACAGCCACTACCACAGCTTTCTTATGAGGAGTGGCTACCAAGGACATTATAGAGGCTGCTACTTGGACCTCCGTGCATACATTTGCCAAGCATTATAACTTACCTCTATACTCTAGATCCCGTGCTGGTTTTGCCACTGCTGTTTTGCAAGGGATCCTGACTACACCATAATCTATTCTCATTTCCTCCTCCCCTAGTTTAGCTATGGTATTCTACCCATTTGTTAAGACTGCAGATGCATCCTTGAAGGACATAGTACAGTTTTGTACCTACCATAAATGTAGATGTCCGAGAGGAATGCATCTGCAGTCAGGATTACCCACCCTCCTTCCCCTCTGAGGTACTCCTAGGGTACTTACCAATCTTCAGCTAGCTTGGGGGGGATCTATTATGGTGTATTTGTTTGTATATATGTACATACATGTTTATTTTGTGTGTTTGCTCTCTACTATTTGGAAACTTTGGCATTTATCCAAATTTAGCCAACAAAGAGGGCACCTGGCATCTGGGGCAAGAAACACTGAGGAAAATGGTGTCGGCTGATGCCTTTATACCCGAAGAACTGCCGCAATGACGTCGGGTGAAGTGCGACACCAGCCGAAGCCAGACCCAGACTTTGGAATCCGGCCGACCGAAGGGCTGCCTGACGACAGGACAACCCATTTGTTAAGACTGCAGATGCATTCCTCTCGGACATCTACATTTATGGTAGGTACAAAACTGTACTTTTCTTACCATACTGGTCCTACTCGGTCATGCCTGTTTTCCATTCATTCTCACTAGCTGCATATTACCAATATATCGTGCATAGCTGTCATCACTCCATTGTAGAGATTAGTCAAGAACAATGCAGTGCCATCCTTAGTTAAGTGAAAGCCATCGCTTCTGAAAAGCTAAACATCTTCTGCGGTGATGCTGTCATGGCAGATTGTTGCTCCACCGACCCTGTGCATTAAGCCATGCATGAACCCATTCTGTAAGTTTCTGGCCTTGTGCGCTGCCCGTTGACTGTTTGCTGTTTTCCATATCTGGTGTGGAATTATGTCAGACCACGCAAAATGACAACATGGCCACCACGACTGCAGGTGTTCAAAAGTTCTGATTTTAAGCCATAGACTTCCGAGTGGGTGAGTGATAACATTCCCTCCAATGTGCAGCACAAGAATGTTAGGCTCAGGGTAGATCGAACATTTCTCTTCCAGCAACTGCAGGAGTCAGCTCCAATGCATAGCTCTTCTTGCAATCCAGTATACCTTCACACTAGATGTGGGGAAGCTCAAGTTGTAGTGGTTTTCACTTCTGGAGGCATGGCTGGCAGCCCAGTGAATGTAGGAATGGCCACACACCCACACTCTCACTTGGCTCATGAAGCCATGTCACTGTCACAAGGTGGGCACACCTGCACATGAAAGAAATGCAAACAGGTTACTACTGATGTTTGAGAGATGTATTGGAAGACTACACATATATGTATATCAATATCATTACCTGGTTAGCTCATCCAAATCTTCACTCCTATCCAAAGTGGCATTATTCTTTTGAGAAGGTACATAACCAGTGATGACGATGCAGAGGTACATACCTGCCACCCTTGACAACATCAAATGACACACAATGAGTGATGCTGCAGAGGTACATACCTACCAGCCCTGAAAACACCACATTACACACAGTAATTGACAAGGGGGCACAGGAAGGGCATATGTAAAGAGAAGAAGCAGGGTAAGGACCATCACTCCACTAATATGCCGAGGACAGGCATGGGGCTTCAGCTGGTGTGTATCTGAAGTGTCCCATACCTTTGCTGGCTACCCACTCAGACTGCTGATACCACTACTGTCTCACGACCTCCTCCAGTGTCAGCAGTCTGCCTGGTGAACTCTGCCTTTTCTCTTTACATGTGTCCATTCAGCAATGGACATAAGGGATCAAGGACGGAAGTAATGTACTATTTGCTGCCCTGACCTACTTACATTTACAAGGGTACATCGCAAAGGAAAAAGTAATACCTAGACTCTTTCTCTTTTTGCAGATGGCCTTTGGTGGAGGGACTGAAGACATCATAGTGGTGCCCGTGAAACCATGCATATCCTAGAAAGCAGCCCAGTGGGACTGAGCTGAAGAATCTCCAAGTTCCCCACTGCCATCCAGGATGATTCTAACAGCCATGGTGTCTAGGTGTATCATCCACTAATGCACATGCAGCAGCTGGAGAGATCATAGAGGTTCCTCACCAGGAGAATCCAGGGTCTCAAAAATCTACCATATACAGATAGACTATCCTATCCTTCTACTCAGTTTCATACAGACTCCTCAGAGGTGACCTCTGTCTGGCATACAAGGTGATCTCGGACCCCACCTTGACGGGAGTGCTGCATATTTGCAAGTCAAGCTCCACTCGAGTAACCCGCACATGCAGCCTTAACCTGGTCTGCGACATCCATAGGACTTGTTGGTCAGACAGATTTGTGTCTCAGAGACTCCCCCATCCATGGAATGGACTCTCTCTCCACGTCAAGCAGAGTACCTGTTTACCCCTTTTTAAGCACAGCCTGGATAACTGGATGGGAAGTAGAAAATACATCCGTGGGATTCTACCCATGTCCCCGCTAGACAGTCGCATTGGGTGCTGTATGCATGGGCTAAACTCTTGGCTAGGCTTATAAGGGCCTCAGGTCCAATAGCCTAGTAACTTCCTATGATCCTATAAACACTGCCGAGTAGAAGCCTAAATGTTATGAATACTGCTGTAAAAGTCTTTTTTTTTCAAAGAAATAATCTAATTTTCTTAGTTTCATTGCTGAGCAGTACTTGTCTGGGAAGGACATGAGCTTAGGCTAAAACAGCCAGTATGCAAACAAGGCCACATAATGGACTGGGTAGAAAGCAGTATCAAGTTAAAACTGGGCATTACTGCAGAATACTTCACTCATTAATTATTTTGTCATAGCTGTCAAAATAACAAAGCAGCAGCATTACCTGGAATTTGCTACATCAGTTGCAAGGTGCCACTGATGTGGTTTTCCTGCTTAATAACTGATTAACCTAATGTGACCTACTGGGTGGATGTAACTCTTGCGCATTGTAATTAACTCCATTTCTACTTCTTTAGACAAATGGCACCTCTTAACTCTTCTTATTTAAAGCATACAATATATGGGGTTGGGGGAGTTTCATGAGGGCCCCAGCCTCCGTTACAAATGGAATTAATGATCTAAGTATTTATATGTTCTCTGTCTAGTTGTATACCTTGTTACCTGTCTAAATAAAATAATGTCAGACTGACAATCACAGAGATAAATAGCATTTCTAAAAATAGGATTGTGCTTGCTAGGTTATGCAGAGTCTAGTGTTATACAATTTCACCCAAAACAGTCCTGGACTGAAGGTGGTACATGGTGCTCTCTTTCATAAGCTATGACATCTGCCACCAAGCAGTGAAAAGGTCTTCAAAGTAAAGTTGGGGGTTAACCATACTGGGAGTTTTTTTTTTGTCCTATCAGCTTGTCCAGCATCCCAGCTGCCCTACTGACCTACTTGTTCCCTCTGTTCTAACAGGTGTGGCATTCCACATCACAGGACAGAGTAGGGTGTCAGGATAGAGTAGGGTTTTGTCACTATGCTTATTGCCACAATAGTCTGTGAACTAGTCCCGAGTAAAGCAACAATCCATCACAAGACTGCATGCACATTAACTCTCACACATCTGGCACATCTGCAGGCAATTTAGAGGAATGCAAATGCACCCATAGCTCATGTTTGGGATAAGGGAGGAAATCAAAGTACAAGGAAAACCCAAACACAGAAGGTACCCACATGAGAATTGAAATGATGGACAAACCGCGATTAGACTGCAGTGCTGTGTGTTGTGTCACTGTACAGCCCAAATATAAATGTATAATTTCTTTAAAATGCAGAATAAAAAAAAAATAACAATAAAATAATGCCCCGGTGGTCAAAACTGCTGTGTCACGGTCGCTCACAGCAACAATAAAAGGAAAGCACCACTGTGAACTTACACATCAGACTGACATGCCAAATGAACTAAGCAAGCTGCAAAGAAATTATCTAATGACAACATCTGTAAGCTATTAAAGCTATGAAAGAAGGGGGTTGCAGTACTGAAGAAGATATTTCAATTGGTTGTGCCAGTTAAAGCCCGGAGGGCAATGAGATCTCTGAGGAATCTGTACGACAGTGCATCATCATCAGTGCTGTATATTGAGTCAGTCATGCATTCCTGTTTAAAGATTTGTACAGCACACACACATTCTCACCAATAGTAACCACGCCCTTTAAGGAAAGGGTATAAGATTATGCCTGCTGTAAATTTATATAACCATTTTGCTTCTAGCAATTCTGCTCATATAATTTTGCGTATAGTTTATGCATGTAGTAGAAAAAAAGAACATGTTTAAACACTACATTTCTGCCTATTATAGTGGTTCCACAAGTCAATACCTGTAATTAACTATTTACAATAAATTCTGACTGTTCACCACTGTTTTACAATAGCACAGCAATTTATCCGTATTTCTGCAAGACAATGTCTCTTCACTCCTCAGGATGCCGGCTGCAGTTGCAAAACACAGATAAAATGCAATCTATGTCGGCTCTGCTGAATACAAAGGACACAGCCTGGACAGAACAAATTTAGTTTATACAGCGGAAACTTAAACAAACATGTGAGCTATTTATAGTAACTTGTATTCAATGAAGACTTTTTTATTGTAATGCCCCTACTCTGTACTTCAACCTTAAAAATAAAAAGTTGCAACAAAAGAAAAGCTGCTTGTGTAAACCCCCAGTTAGATGGTGTGAGCCAGTCTCGTGCAGATACACGGGTGGGCTACTGCCTGTGGGCATGACCACAACTCCTCTCACCCTACTTGGACTGCTCGAGCTGTTAGAAAGTCAGTTTGGAAAGCAGCAGCTGCTGCACAACAATCTTGGTTAATCATAAATGTTCGGCTGCTACTGTCTTGGCATGTGGAAAAACAAAAAACAAATTCACAGATTCTAAACAATATAAAACCTGGCCATGTTTTTTTTCTTAACTTTTAGTTGCAAGCTGGTGAACGTGGCTTCTAGCTCCACCTCGACACAGATGCATTGTTACGCCGAAACTAAATCTAACGTCCAAAAGACAGGTTTCATAAGTCTGACCAATTTTAAAGAGGAAAATGCCTGAGCAGACCATGTGCATATTTTTAAATGGCCTTTCCATGAAAAGAGGAGGTGAGGGAGGGCTGGTTCTTAAATATTAACATGATATTGAAGGCTTACAGTGCAGTGACCCACAGGAATACCATGAGTTTATTCAGAGGTGATAAGGAGGCAGGTAATTTATGAAACAAACGACTACTGACTGTATTTCTTTTTCTCAAATTCCAGATTAGTCTCTATAAAATGCTATCCACATTGACATATATGAGAACAGCACACATTAGCTCTTTCTTTTCTTGTGCAGCATTTCTTTTATATTCAGTGTCACGATCTCTAGTCACAGCACAAAAATGCTTAACCACTAACTAAACTTAAACCTCTGGTTTACAGCATTCTTCGGAAAACCGTTCGGAATCAGGTCAATTGTTGTTTATTCTTACAATTAGCGGTTCTCTGAATCACCACCCCAGCCGACTATTCCAGAAATAGTCAATTCAATAACAGGTCTATATCAAATAGCTTACCTGAAGAAGAAAAAAAAAGCAGTTCTTGGGATGAGCAGAAGAAAAGCAGCGGTAACTCCTAGTAACAACTGCAAAACTGGTGTGGCTCTCGAACGATCTCCATGCAATCTGTGTGTGCCCAAATAAAATAGAGGGACCCAGTAGCAGGTACAATCTCCAAATATCAGCAAAAAGAAAGGAAATACCTGCTGCTGGACCCTCTATTTATTGGGGGGAAACAAAAGAAAATTAACTTGGGGGTGGAAGTGTTTTGCTTGTGGTGGTTTGGATTGCAAAAATCAGATTGGCTGCCACCACTTGCTTTATCAACAACTTTTTAAGCAGATTTTCTAATAAAAGTGTAATGTGACCTTAATGTAAAAACACACAGAATCGTAACTATATAAGGTAAATTACAAGTTCAGTTACGATTTTAGCGTGTTTTACATTAAGCTCAACTACAAATCTGCACTACAGTTTCTCCCGCTTCTGGAAGGCACTCGGGGGTAACAGCTTGCAGTTCATATCTTCTCATGGCACACTCTGATGTAAGCACAGGGGTGCCATGAGAAGCTACTCGAGGTTAATGAGTTAACTTATGGTTTTTCATCCACTGACGTGTGGCCAGGGTAACAAAACTTTACCTTCCAGAGGGCATTCGTCTGACACATGACCTCAGCTTATATGCATCAGGACATATAGGTGGATGTATGCACGAGTTTCTCAGACTGTCTCGTGCCAGCCTGAACACAGGTTGTGCATCTGTCAGACTGATCTATGTTGGGTCTTTGGTACCGTTGCTTTGCTTGTAAGTTTTTCGGATAAGTGTCCCATGGAAAACCTTCCTTTCTTGTATTTTGAACTGTGTTTAAAATTTTAATTACATGTCAGCTAGGAGGACTAAGTATGAGTGCAGTTGGCAGATTTCATACAAGGACTTGCACACTAAGTGCATTTTTTGTTTAGACCCAGAACACAGCAACAAAGCCTGCTTCATCTGCTAGATGTGTATTCAAAAAACTCTTTGGTTGAGACTTTTCTTCCTAACACGTTCTGTGAAACACAGCATCTAAAATGCCTGGCCCAAGCAAAAATGTCAGAATCCCCAGCACCTGACATTTCCCTTTCACTAAAGAATAAACTCGAGACCTCAGTACAGTCAGATATCCTCTCAGTCGATCACTACAGACACACTGTTGGAGGCTGATTTGGCTCTTGAGGCCTTGCAGGCTGCAGATACCTTAGAAGAGCCATGCCTAATAATTTCAGAGGGACCACATGGAATCCCTCAAATCCTACTCCAGAAAGAAATTCCAGGTACTCTGATTGAAGCACTCCAAGAGTCTGAACCACCGAAACTTGTTCAAGTGGATGTCAAAACAAACAAAACAAAAAATAAACTAGGCATGTGTTCTCCCCTACAGCTTCTAAGGAAAGAGAATAGATCAATTTCTCCAAGGACTTATTTAAGGCTTTCGTGATCCTTAAGCTTCCTTCTTTTGTGACCTAGCTGTCTCAGGCCGGTTCCCCTTCACAATCTGGAATTACTGAATGCTCGAAATTCAGTAACTCGAGACTGTAAAGTCGAAAACCCATAAGCGCGAATCTGCATAAGCGCGAATTCACATATCTCGAATTCGCGCTTATGCATGTCAGCTATGGGATGGGAAGTGTGTGAGCCGGGATGTGTTATGGAAGTGAAGGTAAGTGAGTGTAGAGTGTGTGTGTGTGTGTGTGTGTGCTTTGTAAGTTGTGTGTGTGGGTTAGGGTAGGTAGGTGGGAGTATGAGTGTTTGTGTTGGATGTGTCTGTATTTGTGTGTGCGCGCGAGGCAGTTTAAAATGTCTGTGTGGTGTTTTTTATTTTGGTATTAGTGCGATCTCGGAGTTAGAATATATAAGTGGGGGGTGCAGGGTGTCTTGCCCCCCTGCGTGCATGTAGTGTAGGGTTTGTAGTTTCTGTGATGTAGGTTGATGGTGTGTGTGTTGTGTGGTGTATGTGTTGTAAATGTTCGGGGTTTTTTGTTTTTGTGCTTGTGAGTTTCGGGATTTTTGTTGGTTCGACTTTACAGTCTCGAGTTACTGAATTTTGTGCATTCAGTAATTCAAGATTGTGAAGGGGAACCCTCAGGCCACACCACAAGTACATATCCAAGATTTTTCTTCCTCTGAGGAAGAACAAGATGCAGACTCAGAACATTCTCTGGATTATTTCTCAAAAATGCATTCTCTAGGACAGGTCTCTTCGGATGAAGGTGGACTCCCTTTCTCCAGATTCACCCACTGAGGGATGTCTGTTTAGGAGAACCTGTTTAGAACATGGTGAGGCACTTTGAATTGCAATCCAAGTGGCTCTATAATTTGAAAAGAGATACTGTAGCCTTCTGTAAATGGGCATACCAGCTCCCTCTCCATTCCCTCCAGTACTAGAGACATACAGAGACACCTTCCACTCAACATCTTCAGCTCCTGATTCTCAACTGCCAGCACCTAAAAGACCAGATATATTCTATGAGATAACTGATAACCTTATTAAGAATCCTGTGGTTGACCCTGCTACACTATCGCTTTCCTCAGATAAACCATCTAAGCCACAAACACAGCAAAAACACACTGTTATCTGAGCTTCCCATTGCCTTTTAGTATCTCTGTGAACTATTGCATTCTGGTTTGACCTACTCTTCCATTAAAGACCATCTTTATTAATGCCTGCTTGCCTCTTGACCCAACTCATGTCCAGAATGGAGGTCCAACTTTTCTTGAGGTGAGCCTTATTTACTAAACCACCAAGAAAACCTATTTCTTCTCCCTGGGATTTCAAGTTTGTGCTGGAAAAACATGGTCTGATTTTGTCAATTTTTTCATCTTCTCCTCACAGATGGGTTACAGATCTGATCCTCGGATCCGATTCGGCCACTACCAAGCTCGTGGCAACCAAAGAAGCTCTTGGGTACTCCCCTTACCCATAATGCATCTCTCCCTGCTCCCCCCAGATCTCATTTGCCTCTTCACAAAAGACGTGGCCCTTCCTAGAGCTCTTGAATAGTCATGTCGTATTTCTTTAATTATTGCCCTTTTCCAATTCTTTCTCAACCTTCAGTACCTTACTATTGACCTCTTTCTCTCCTTGTTAGAAAACTTTCCTTTTTCCTTGATAACCACCTTTTATATGGTTGCATCTCTCCCCCCCCCCCCCCCCCGTAACCATAATTTTTCTTAGTACGGTTTTCCCTCATCCCTTATCTTTGTAGATAATCTCAATTACTATTGTTTGTAGTTTTACACATACTTTTGTAGGTTGTCTTCACTACTATTGTTAGTAGTTTTTATTCTTCCCCTAGTTTTTTCTTCCAAAAAAAAAAAAAAAAACTTTTTTTTCTTCTAACTTTCTCTTTCTTCATATTCTCGGCATGTCAGAAAAACATGATAAGCATGCTGGTTTTAAAAAATGCTACAAATGCTGGCATAAAATCCCACTCAGTGATTCTCACGATCTATGTGTGTATTGCCTAGGCTCTCTACACCTGCAGGAGAACTGCTGTGTTTGTCATTCTTTCAACCACTGTACATTGGTTGGAAGAAGAAACAAACTAATCTTGAAAGGGATACTTCCCTCTGCCTTTGAAGATGCCATTTTCTGCATCTCCAATTAAACTGCCTTCTAAATCAAAGTTTTCTCATTCTATTCCTGCTTCTTCCTTGTCCATTAGATCAGGTGATAAGGGCAAGAAGAGGCCTTCTTCTGCTCTGTCAGATTCATCGGAGCCGAAGACAAAAATTCCTAAGCATGCCGTTAAAGATCTGTTGGGGCCATCTGCACCAACTCCTGACAAATCAGATCTGGTATCTTCGGCTCTAGAGTCATCTGATAAAGATGGGCTGGATCCATTGGTATTGAATCCAAGACAATAGTGCCTTTAAGCCTGTGATGTCTCTTCCTTGGACTAGGTAGTCTCTAAAATATGACTCTGTACCTTTCAGAATTCTTCCTCTTTTTATGCAGGCCGAAATCCCCCTTTGGCTCCTCTTCTCGTTCTACCAGGAGCCTTACTGAGGATGATGTGGAGCGCTTGGTGCAGAAGATTTTGTAGGTGCAGGGTATAACTGAATCACCCTTGGCCTCGACCCACTCGGCTCCGAGGCTTCTTGAGTCCATTACTCCCCCCTCTGGGAGAAAGTTTTAGAGCCCTCTGGTCCGATGCGCCCGGTGCCCTTTAGGTCAGATCTGAAAACATCTTTTTCATATCGGGCCTTGGCTCTGAGTTCTTCCATTTTCTCATAACCAGACTCCCGGAGCCGTAGTGACCCTTGCAGTCCCAGAGAGCATTCGACTCCCAGATCATCGGAGCATTCAATGCATCTTGGGGCCTCTGCACAAGTGAGCTTGGCTCTGGCTTCTACCCAGGGTGAGCTGTCTTCGGCACTGAAAGATGCTTCGTCTCGCAAGCATGCTCTATTGGGTTAGGAGTCCTCTTTCACTCGGGAGCAGTCAGCCATTGGGGCCTTGGAGAGAGCGATAGCTGCCACTGCAACTAAAAGGGTATCTCCCACTTCGGATCCTCAGCCCTGTCAGGATTCTCTGCATACCTCTTCTGACCAGGGTGCTCCACTGGGACAGTGAGACCTCAAGCATCAGGATACCCAGCAGGTTCCCCCCTGTCTTTTCAGATACCTCCCCAGAGTCTCCCACTGAGGAGGTTCTTCGGAAGAGACTTTGTAAGAGAAAACATTTGGACTCCACTGAAGACACTGACCTCGATGAAGCAGAAGGATCCTCATAGTCGCCTCCTGAGGATGTGTCCTTTGGGGAGATTTTAGAAACATTGAAATAGAGAGGTGGCTGGCAGTCCAGTTATCCTTTTTCTGAGGAGTCTGTGTACCTGCCGGCTTTTGGTTCTCGCTCATCTTCCTCTTGGGTTACTCCGCCCACTGATTATCTCATAGGTTTGATCTCTCGGAAGGTGTGGGAGACCCCAGATTCCATAGAACCTGTTTCCCAGAGATTAAACAAGATAATTACAGTTCCATCAGATAAAGCCTTCTGGACTAAGGGTGTTGCAGTAGATGCCATGGTCGTGGCAGCAGCAACCTAAAGAAACTCTAAGAGGAGAGTTCTACTGTCCATCCTCCTAATAAAGATTCTAGGATGATGGTAGGTGTAGGAAGCATGTTTTCTCTTCAGCAATGTTTGCCTTGTGATCACTGAACTATCTTTCCCATTTTACAAGGTTACAACGGGATCTAATCAAGGAGCTAACAGATACCCTGCAAGGAGCAGTAGCTGAGGGGGTACAACAAAAGGTATCTTCACAGCTGGTGACCCTACACTCTATAGCTAACTTTTCCATGAGGCTTATTGCTCACACAGCTGAAGGAACGAATAGGGCGGCGGGTTCCGGCATCGCTATGAGGAGGCACGCCTGGATGTGCCTATGTGACTTTGCGGAGCCCTTTAAATCTTCCTTTGTCAATACCCCATTTGATGGTTCTTTTCTTTTTGGACCGAAAGTTAAAAATACCCTTTCCAGGTGGGAAAAAGAAGGTAAGACTCTGTCTGCTGTGGGCATATGTCCCCCCCCCCAAAAGATCCTACTCTAAAGGTCAGAGAGGAAGTGTGAAGATGTGGTTCAAAGAATCTCAGAGTTCATACCAGGACACACACACAGATTTTTCCCCCAGAGGCAGAGATGGAAATAATAATAATGGAAGATGAGGCCCGCAGAACCAGGGCTCCTGAGAACCCTTTTTCAGGAAACCCTCCCAGCGCTCTTGAAAGTAAGCCGATTGTCCACCTCTGGAGGCAATTGGGGTACGTCTGTCCCTGCACTGGAGATCCTAGTAAAACCTAACTTCCGATTTGTGGGTGCATAGGATTATACCCAAAGGCTATCACATTCCCTTCAGTCAACCTCCTTCCCTTATCAGCAGAATCCTGAACGTCTCACCCAGTCAAAGGGAGCAAGCAGTTATTCAGATTCAAAAACTGCTAGAAAAAAAAGTCATCCAAGAGGTCCCCCCAGACTAAAGAGGACTCAGAACTTACTCAAGGTTCTTTTTGGTTCCAAAGAAGAGAGGAGGCTGGAGACTGATGCTGGATCACAGCAAGCTAAACAAGTCATTTCAATGCAGCAAGTTCCAAATGGTCATGGTTCAGTCCATACTTCCTTTTTTGGAGAAGGACAATTTGATGTGCTCAGTGGATCTTCAGGACGCATACTACCATATAAAGATGGACGAGCGTTTCAGTAGATACCTACGCTTCTGGTTGGGAGTCGGTCATTTTCAGTTCAGAGCCCTGCCCTTTGGTCTCACCACAGCCCACAAGAGTGTTCACCAAATGTATGGCATTGGTTGCGTATCACCTGAGATGACACGGATTCCGGGTGTTTCCTTGTTTAGACAACTGGCTCATCTCTGCCCTGACCAGGCATCTACTGTTAAACACATGGGACTCAGTTCTTCAGTTTTGTGCAAAATTGGGTATCACAGTAAACTACCAAAAATCAAATCTGGAACAGGTACAGACATTAGATTTCATTGGAGTGGTTTTGGACACTACTCAGATCATTGCCAAACTTCCAACTTCAAGAGTGTTAACGATCAGATGACAAATAGGTTGCTTCAAAATTGGAAGGTAGCCATATGTCTCATTCTTCAAACATTAAGATTAATGGCTGTGGCAACAGTACTAGTACTGTTAGCTAGATTCCACATGAGAGTTCTACAGTGGTTTCTGGCTGTCCAGTGGTCAGCTCTTCATCAGTCCATGTCCCACTAAATTCTGATGACCAACGCATGCAAGAGAACCCTTATATGGTGGATGCATTAAGACCAATTGTTGCAAGGCCAACCCTTTGTTCCCCCACAGCCGCAGGCCACAGTGACCAGGGATGCCTCCCAGATAGGGTGAGGGGGTCATTATCTGGGGAGGATGGTCCAAGGGACCTGGTCTGCAGACAAGGTGAACCTGCACATCAGAGTCCTGGAGATGAGAGCTGTGCTGCTCGCATTGCAAGCATTTCAAGCTTCTCTCCCTGTGTGAATAGTTGCAATTCAATCAGACATTATGTCAGTGGTCTGGTACATAAACAAGGGGGAACCAGCTCTTACCCTCTACGTCGAGAGGCTCTCAGAGTGTGGCAATGGACAATCTCCTCCAACTGTTTTCTTATAGCAGTGCACATTCTGGGGAAGTCCAGTATGATAGCAGACAAATTGAGCAAGTCCATGCTCATGCCTCACGACTGGTCCCTCAACCGAAAGGTAGCAGAGGACATTTTCCGCAGCTGGGGCCAGCCTTGCTGCAAGCTTTTTGCTTCTCCCCTAACCAACAAATGCAGCAACTACTTTGCCTTGATCCCTCCACAGGGGGAGTCCCCAAGGGATTCTCCCACGCACATTTGGCCCACCGGTCTTCTTTATGCATTTCCCCCACTTCCCCTGATCTCCAGGTTCATTCAGAAAGCAAGCAGGTTGAAGATAAGAGTAATCCTCATTGCCCCATTCTGTCTTCATCAGATTTGCTTTCCCTTTCTTCGGCTTCATATTCAGAAGAAGTCTTGGATTCTGAAAAGCTTTCCAGAGCTGCTGTCACACCCAACAGGACTGATTCATCCCAACCTCTACAATCTCAGGCTGACGGCTTGGTTTCTCCAGTTCTGTTAATTACTAGACAACCTATGCTGTTCTCACCAAACTTATTTTATTGTCTTCTCACAGACTGTCTACCCAAAAACTATATGTAGATCAGAGTGTAACGTGTGTGTGCTATGTCTTTAAGAAGCATGCAAAGGTGTGCATGCATGTATAAATTCCAGACACGTGCAATCCCTAGTGCCATTTTGTAGAAGCAGCCAGTGAGTAGGCATGTATGATCGCAGCAGTTAGTTTGTATGTAAGTTACTTAGTCATAGTCTGTAAGCCTCTACAGTGATGTGTTTGTATAGAATAAAGCTACTTAAATAGAACCAATGAAGACTCGTTAATTTCAAACACAAAACTGACATGGTGTCAGAATCGGAATGGAAAAGAGAAGAACATTTGGAGCCATGAGATGTAAAGATGACAGCCAAGGTAAAACCAAGAGAAAACAGTACCAAAACAATCAGAGAATCAAAGGTAATGGGAAAATAATACTAATTACTTACTTGATGCAAAGAGGCAAGATAGGGCATTACAAGGGCACAAAATGCATTATCAGGTAAGTGAAAAGTACAAAGAATTTTAACTAAAGAAAATGTTTAAGATAAAAGTATTTGACGAAGCAAATAACTTTAAAGTACGAAGCAAGCATGTTTATGTACAAAATGAGTATGTTTAACACAGAACAAGTGTGTTTAAGACAGAATTGAGCATGTTTAGAGTAAAACAAGCACATTGAAAAAAAGGGGTTAAAGGAGCGAAAAGGAAGGAAAAAGGGAGCACAGTAAGCAAAAATAAAGTAAGGCGACTGCTGATGTTTGGGCAAAGTGCTGTGTTTGGGTATAACTATGACTTCGTATTCTGAAAAGGGCATAATTAAAGTTATTCAAAGTATCTTAGAGTGTGTAAAAGTGCTTAAAGTGTGTACTTATTACTGTGCTTGTATTTCAGAGAGTTCACTGTGTGCAAGGTGCAGCTATTTTGTGTAATTCAAAGCAAGGTTATTTAAAGAAAAGTTCTTGTACTGGTATTGTGAGGGTAGCCTAATGGTTAAGGTATTTGCCTTACAAACACAAGATACAGGGTTTGAGTCTCACAAGGGCCTAGTTAGCTAGACTTAAAATGGCTCGCAAGGGCAGTTAGCCTAGTACTAACCTATGAACCTATTTCTGTTTGCAAAGTGCCGCCATTACAGAGTGCTTCTTTTTGTACTGTAAAAAGTAGCCTAGCAAGGTACTGCCATTTTGGAGACATTTCATTGTATTGCATGTAGTCATTTGCAAAGTGTAGACACTTCAAAAGATACTGAATTTGGGCAACAGAAGTTGATTTATTCGCATTGTACTGTTGCTTGATATGATTCCTGCATTGAAAAAAAAAGGGGTGGGGTGTTTCTTACAAAAGATTACAAGAGTATTACAGTGCTCATGAATTGCTCAGTTGCATCGTAAAGCTCTCAAATGTTTCTTAAAGTGATGACTTTGACAAATGATGGTGCATGACTGTAGCATTTCTGCCTTTATCGATAAAATACCAAGTGACTATTTTAGCATTTTTGCCTTTACCAATTTCGAAGCAAATGATTTTATCATTTCTGCCTTTACTGATTCCACAAGCATAGCAAGTGATGATCAATAACTTTAGCATTTTTAACTTTACCAGTTCCAAAAGTAAATGATTCAGCATTTCTGCCTTTATCAGTCAAAAATTTCACTGTGGCCTGCGGCTGTGGGGGAACAAAGGGTTGGCCTTGCAAGAATTGGTCTTAATGCATCCACCATATAAGGGTTCTCTTGCATGCGTTGGTTATCAGAATTTGGTGGGACGTGGACTGATGAAGAGCTGACCACTGGACAGCCAGAAACCACTGTTGAACTCTCATTATTCCGCAAAGTTTCGTAACATATCAAAGTTTAAAAAGCTGCTCCAAAAAATTTCATAAAGCATTGATAGCTCTAAAAGGCTACTTCACAAAGCACAGTAAAGCATAGAGAAGTCGCCAAAGCTATTTTGTAAAGCACAGTAAAGCATTGAGAAATCTAAAAAGCTTTTTCGCAAAGTACTGTAAAGCATCGAGAATTTTAAAAAGTTATTTCACAAAGTGCAATAAAGCATCGAGAAGCCTGAGAAGTTTATTTTGCAAAGTCCCGTTATTTGAAAGTACTACGAAGTTCATTCACACAATTCCGATAAGCTCAGAGAGAGTATAGGTACAGAGAACAGTTGTGTTTATGCCAATTACTTATGCACGTGTGTGTATATTTGTGAGTGTTTGCAAGACCCTTCGCTGGTATGTGTTAATATGGCAGACGGATTTCGAAAACATCAACCACTTGTATTTGATTAGAATATTGCAAAGAACTGGAGAATATTTTAACAAGGATATGATATTTTCATACAGGCAGCTTATGCAAATAAGGTATTCATTTTGCTAAATCTAGCAAGCTCATAGGCCATAGAAAGAGAACGTTCATTTGTATATGCACAAGCAGTGTATGAGGGTGAAGGTGCACACCCCCATATTGTTGTGCAAGCTGAATCAAGGGAATCAAGGGAAGACCCTGAGTGTTTGAAGTGTAAGTTCAGAGAAATTTGTAACCCCCAGATGAACATTAAATTAGAGAGGCATTTGTTTTACACACAAGATCAGGAACCAGGGGAAACGTTTGCAGCTTATATAACTGACTTGAAAAACAAAGCTAAAAGTGCCGGTTTGGTGATTTGAAAGATGAGCTGATAAAGGACAGACTTGTGTGTGGTATTAATAGTGCTGCAGTGAGAAAGATTTTACTTTGTGACAGTGATTTGACATTAAGCAAAGTAATAGAGATTTGTCAGATCCACGAGGTGACGAAAAGACATGTGAACATGCTTGCAAGTGATAAAAGCATTGATCTGATGTTGTTAATCTCGGTTCCAACTCGGCCAGTGTACCAAATTGATGGTCTCCAAAAAACTCTCATGCTAAGATTATCCATAGTGCGTCTCTCCCCATTACCTCAGATCTTGTTTGCCGTGTACTGATCAGGACATGTCAAGCCTTTCACACTCAGCTAAGTGGGTTTTGCTTGTTGTTAATACTTTGTATTGTTGAATCTTTGTCATTTGTACTTATCTTCCTCTCGCTACCCCTTTTCTGGTAAAGTGTCTCATTCTTCCTCCCATTTACTGTTTTTTCTGGTATTCCTTCCTACCATCATTGGTAGCTCCCACCCTTACCCTCTGTGGTATTCTCGGGATGCCATTGTTGGTACCCTTTTCTTCCCTTCTGTGTCTCTATATTTTCAAAAAATAAAAAGTGTGTGTTTTGATTGCTGTATTTTTATATACCTTGTAGGTTTGTTGTTGATATTACAGGTTTTGCAGGTGTAGCAGCCTTGTTTTTTGTGTGGTTATGGCGGACAAGAAAGGGATCACTGGATTTAAAGCTTTGTGACCAGTGTGTCCGTAAAATGCCGAATTTGGACGCACATTCCTCTTGTGTTTATTGCTTGAATGTGCCTCATTTGACTGTTCAGCCTCCTTGTAATATTTGTGCAGGCTTTAGTACTCATACACTCAATGAGAGACCCAATAAACTCATTCTTAAAGGGCTACTCAAATCTCCTTTCTCTGAGGCTCTTTCTGCATTGGAGGGTTCTCCCCCTCCCAGAAAAGATCATAAGAAGAGGAGCCATTCGGTTACCTCTTCTCCTAAAGATCCAGAATCCAAGTCTTTAGAGCCCAGACCTAAATTACCAAAATTGTCTTCTGTTCTGTCTGCTCCAGGGCTCAAAACCCCTTCCTTGGTGCCGACAGTGGAACCTACCCTGATTATGACTGCTAAACTGCCTCCTTCAGCATCGGCACTTGGACTTGAGTCTCCTATTTCAGTACCGACTATTGAACCGAAGTGTGATGCGACCTTTTCAGTATCGACTACCACAGCTCTGATTACCACGATACCATCCATGACTGCACCAGTCTAGATCCTCCCTTTGACCCAAACAATAGAGTCTCCAATTCCGGTCACTTCCTTCCACCTTACTGCATTTTCTGCAGGTCAATCAACCTCGGTGTCAAAGGGAGAGCCCATACCATGGACCAGATATTCCCCAACAATTACTCCATTCTCAGGACAGCCTTATAGCCCCTTTTTGGAATGTCCACACTCCCCATTGGGGATATCCACCAGATCCTCCAGGAACCTATCAGAACTAGTCATGGTCAGACGGTTAGGGAGTTGACTTCCCTTAGTAAACCCTCTATCCCATTTGGAACAGAGGAGTTCTCCACACAGACTCCATCTTATACTCCTCCTTCGACCTCTCTGGGCCCCATGCTCTTCCGCTCCGATGCTCTTAGCTGTTTCAGGTTTCATCCTCATCTGTGGCACTGGCATCCTCATCTGTGATGATGACTCTCTCTAGCCAGCCTCTCTCTCTTTGACTGGCCCATGTCTCATCTGGTTCTAACCAGGTGCCGGTTTTTTTTCTACTTTTTTTTTTTCTACTGCACTTCTACCTATGCCCATGGCTACACCGGCTACCCTCAAGTCCCAGGGTTCCTCTCTGGTGGCGGGGTCTGTCGGAGCAGGACCCCCCGTTCGAGGATGTCCCTTTCAGTTCAGGCTCCCATCCCTCTTCAGGCAGACCTCAGGCATGGGCGATGCACTGGCACTGGGCTGGCCTCAGCTGGCCCCACAGGGCATGAGAACACCATATGCAACATCCCTCCTAGGCCTCCAGTCAGACACACAGTCTCACAGGACACTGGGGGGTAGAAAGCCGCAAGATACCCTTGAACAGGGCACCCTCTCTCCAGAGTCCTCTTCGGAAGCCCCCACTGAGGAAGAGAACTTGGAAGAGGAAGCATGTAGATGCCCCGGAAGAGTCTCTCACGGATGACACGGACTATGATGAAGAGGAAGGGTACCCAAAAATCTCCTCCTGAAGATGACATCCTTGAAATTTTGAAACAGTGAGATTAGAAGTCCTCGAACCCTTCCCCAGAGGAGTCCGTGTTCTTGCAGGCCTTTCAGGCCAGGCCCTCTACTGCCTGGGTGACCCTGCCTGTCGATGAGTTTGTCTGGCTCATCATGCAGTGAGCCTGGAAAAAGCCAGACTCCATTGAGCCTATCCCCTGGAGACCAGATAAATTCTTATGTCCCCTTGAAGATCGCCCTGACTGGTTTAAAGGATTGCCTGTAGATTCTATAGTGGTGGTGGGGGCAACGAAGAAAGAGCTCGCCAAGGAGAGCCACATTGTTCATCACCCGAACAAGGAGTCCCAGGCATTGGACAGACTAGGGAAGCGGACATTCGCCTCTTCAACCTTTACCATTCGGTCATTGAATTACCTGGCACATTTTACTAGGCTCGAGAGATATCTCATCACGGAGCTCTCTGGAACACTAGCAGGAGCTTTATCTGATGATGTCTGGGATAAGGTGGCCTCACAGCTCGCAACCCTAAAATCCATCTCTAACTCATCCATGAGGTTGGTCTCCCATGCAGCTGAAGGGGTGGCAAGATCGGCGGGTGCAGGCGATGTCATGAGACGTCAAACCTGGATGCACCTCTGTGACTTCGCAGACCCTTTCAGGGCTTCCTTCCTTGGTGCTCCAGTTAAGCCTTCCTCCCTTTTCAGATCCAAAGTGAAAGACACGCTAATCAGGTGTGAACAGAATGGTAAGACCCTGTCTGCCGTAGGTGTCCATTTTTCCAATCCCGAAAGATACTTCTCTAGGAATCGGAGGAGCGGGAAAATGTGGCACAAGAAGTCCCAGGGTCCTTTCCTTGACACATGTGGTGAGCATACCCCATGGGGCAGAGGAGGTAACTCTTCCAGAAGACGTCCCTTTCAGGGCAGGGGGTCCATGCAATCAGGGATCCAGAGATTCTTTCTCTGGCCAGCCCTACACAGCTCTCCTGAAGAGCGGCCCGATTGCTTTCCTCTGGAAGCCGTCGGGGGACATTATTCGTTGCACCAACACGCCTGGCAAAATATCACCTCGGATATTAGCGGAGGTTATCACACCCCCTTCAGTCTTCACCCCAAACCTCCAAAACATATTCCCGATGTTCCACCCAGTCAAAGGGAATCTGCAGCTCAAGAGCTTCTAAAGCTGCTTCAAAAAAGAGAAATCCAAATAGTCCCACCAGACCAGGTAGGATCCGGGTTCTACTCCAAGTTATTTTTAGTGCCAAAAAAGACAGGGACTGGAGACCCATTTTGGACCTCAGTATCTTAAACAAGTTTGTCAAGCAGACAAAGTAGCCAGTAGGTCATGGTTAAGTCTGTGCTTCCTTTCCTGCAAAAAGACGATTGGATGTGCTGTATAGATCTTCGTGATGCGTATTACCACACATGACTGGCCCATTGGCATTGAGGGTTCTAACCCAGTGCCAATTTTTTTCTACTGCACCGTATTCTATGGTCCCAGTGACCGTGGCTGCACCGTGTCCCCTCAAGCGATTCAGAAGATTCCTTCGCTTCCATCTGGGAGCCAATCATTACAAGTTTTGTGGACTGCCCTTTGGCCTCTCTACAGCCCCCAGAGTGTTTACCAAATGCATGGCAGTGGTAGCAGCTCACCTGAGACTACAGGGATTCTGGGTGTTTCCATATTTGGACAATTGGCTCCTCACCACTCCCACCAAGCTTCTACTGATAATGGCATGACAGTACACTCTACTACAGGCACAGTATTTAGGGATTTGAGAAGGGTCAGCTGACCCCGCCCTAGTCCTTGGAATTCATAGGGGCAACGCTGAACACACTATCTTGCACAGTCTCCCTTCCTCATCACAGATTGAAAAGACTTGTTTCTCAGATCCAAGTGATACTCCCCCGAGACATGATGCCTGCTCGGGCAGTCCTTCCAAGTTTTGGGATCAATGGCTTCAACAATAACAATTGTCCCGCTAGCAAGACTACGTATGAGAATACTTCAGTGCCTCCTATTAACACAACGATCAATGTTAACTCACCCACTATCTTTCTAAATTCATTTAACAAATCTATACAAGAAGGACTTACTTTGGTGGTTGCAGCCAGACATATCTCTATGGAGCCGACCCTTTTTACCCCCACAGCCCAAGGCTACAGTGACCACGGACTCTTCCCTGACCAGGTGGGGGGTGGGCATTTTCAGGGACAGCTAATTTGCATATCAATGTCCTGGAACTCAGGGAGGTGCTTCTAGCGTTGCAAGCATTCCACCAAGCCCATCCATCAGGGACTGTTGCTATTCAGACAGACAACATGTCAGTGGTCTGGTACATCAACAAACAAGAGGATATCCTCAGTGCCAGGAAGCCATGAGAATTTGGCAATGGGCGATAGCTTCCAACCACTTTCTAATAGCAATGCACATTCCCGGGGATTCCAAAGTGATTGCGGACAAATTGAGCAGGTGCATTTTCCTACCTCATGAGTGGTTCCTCAGTCCTGCAATGGCGTCGATGATTTTTGATCTCTGGGGCCAGCCTTGGTGCAACTTGTTTGCCTTGCCCTTAAATCACGAGTGCAGAAGCTACTTTGCCCTAATCCCCCCTCAGGGGGGAACACCGGAGGGACGCGCTCATGCACGATTGTCCAATGGGACTGCTCTACACTTTTCCCCCGATACCATTGATCCCGCATTTCTTGAAGAAAGCAATTCAGTTGAGAAGCAGAGTAATCCTCATTGCTCCTTATTGGCTTCGACAAGTTTCGTTCCCCTTCCTATAGCCTCATCTAGTATGCAAACCATGGATTCTGGATCCATTTCTGGAATTACTGTTACAACCTCAAGGGATGATCTACCCGAACCTCTCCACCCTCAAACTGACGGCTTGGTTCCTCCACTTCCAATAATTGCCAGGCAGAAGAATCTCTCCTCACCTGTTCGCGACATTCTTCTGGCTTCTCATAACCTTCCTCCAGAAAATTGTATCGTGATAAAGGGAAGAGATTTGGTTTATGGGCTATTGATAATAACCTAAATCCTGGTTCAGCCTCAGTCCCTGATGTACTTCATTATCTCTCCGGACTATTACAATCTGGAGTAGTAGTTTCTACAATTCTGGTTCACCTGGCTAATATTTCCATTTTTCACAATGGCTTCAGGGATGACACCTTGATTTCTCATCGCCTCTGTAAAACTTTTCTGAAAGGGGTTTCTCACATCAGACCCCCCCCCCCCCATTAGGGAACCTATTGAACCTTGGAATCTCACTCTCGTGTTGCAGGCACTAACTAAAGTTCCCTTTGAACCTGCAGACAATTGTGACATGAAATTTCTCTCGTGGAAGTCTCTTTTTCTGGTGGCTATCACTTCAGCACGTAGGATATCTGAACTTCAGGCCTTATGTGTCAAACGTCCCTACTTAATTTTTCACAAGGACAGAGTATCGCTTCAGACTAATCCTTCTTTCCTGCCCAAAGTAATTTCAGAGTTAACCATGAACCAGACTATCGATTTACCAGTGTTCTTCACTAATTTTTCAAATAAATAGGAGTACTGTCTCCACTTACTAGATGTTTACAGACCATTATGGTTCTACCTGAACAGAACAAAATCCTTTAAGAAAGCCAACCAGCTTTTTATCTCTTACTCTGGGCCTAAAATAAGAGAGTCAGTTTCCAAGATTACTTTGTCCAAATGGCTAAGAGATTCCATATGTTTTGCTTACCATCATAGTTAATTGCCCCTGCCTAACAAAATTAGAGTGCATTCAACCAGATCTTTGGCAACCTTGTGGCTTTTCACTGTAGCGCTACCATGGACAATATTTGTGCAGCAGCAATGTGGGCCTCTCCACATATTTTTAGTAATCATTACAAATTGGATTTGGTCTCCAGGGGGAGAGCTGCTTTTGGCTCAGTGGTGCTCAGAAATATTCTTCCATAGGGCCTCCCAGGAAACTAGGTAGCTAGTGACTCTGTTCCCATCAGTAAGGAATGAATGAAGATTAACAACATCAGATAAAAAAATTATGTCTTACCATAACGTTCTACTTATGTTGTACATCTTCCTTCATTCATTACATTCCTCCCACCATCTCCCTCCAGTAGGCTCCTGCAGGTTTTTAGGTATGGTCATTTATCTGATTTAGAGTATTCTGAGCAGAAAAAGCCTCCGCTTTTATGTTCTTGTGCAAACGCTGTGTGAGGTAATGGGGGGAGAGGCACTATAGGTATTCTGAGCATTAGAGTTTTTTGGCTGATGCAAGCTTGGTACAGTGGCTGAGTCGGAACCAAGGATTGGTTCCGAGACCATCAGTAATAAATGAATGAAGATGAACAACACAGATGGAATGTTATGGTAAGACATAACTTCTTTTTTCAGTAAGCTCCAAAGCAAACATAGATAGTATGCAACACATGGCAAACAGAAGCAGGCATAAGCAAAGGGCAGCCACAGGGTTTCCAAAGCAGGTACGAAGCTTTCCAGAAAGTTCCAGAAAAAGTGCAAGCTCCAGTACCAGCTCAGTGCAATGCAAACGTGAGTCAGCAAAACCCAAGTCTGGCTTTATTGTTAACTGTCTCAATTGTGGTGCAAATCATGAGTCTAAAAGAGAGTAGTGTTTAGCATATGGTCAGCATTGCCACAAGTGTAAAAAATGGAACCATTTCTAGAAGTTTTGCAAATCAAGTAAGCTTCACTCAGTTGTAATGAAAGGTCGCACAAAGAAGCAAGTTGATCAAGTAGAACCGAAAAAGTCAGCTTTCTACGTGGATAGTGTTGCAGTACTTGGAGAAAACGCTGATGCAGTAAACTTATTAACAAGGAGTGGAGTGAAGTGTTTTGTACAGTTCGAATTAATGGAAAATCCACAGAGCTCAAAGTAGACACTGGGTCAAAGTGTAATGTTATATCAGCAGATAGATTTGCAAAAGTGAAAACCAAGGAACAACTCAATGTGACCAGCAATGCTTCTTGTGTATGGAGGTGAAGAAATTCCAACCAAAGGTTCAGTGATACTTTCATGTTATTTGGCTGAGAACTGTTATAACTTATTATTATACCTAGTTCGACGACCAGTGCACCTTGTACTAGGTCTCAAAGACATTTTGAGAATGAATCTGCTTTTTTTTGCCAAAGAAGTTCATCATATGAGTGCAGTTCCAAGTTCAAGTTTTTCGGAAGCCATTTTCTCAAACTGTGCTGATGTTTTTGATGACAAGTTGGGCAAACTTCCAGTTGTGTATTCCATGAAGCTAGATTCTGAGATCGCTCCAGTAGTCAGACCAGGAAGAAAAGTTCCAATAGCAATGCAAAATAGTCAAAGCTCAGTTGGACAAGATGGTGCAACAAGGTGTGATTTGTCCAGTCACAGAGCCAACTGAATGGGTGTCATCCATTGTCATCCATGGTAGCCGCTCATAAGAAATGCTCAGATGAAATCAGAATATGCAGTTATTTATTTATTTACATTTGTTGAGCAGGAGTGTCCGACTGGACGTAGGTCCATTTTCAGCGGAGGCCCGGGGAGAAAAGCTCCACAGTTAAAATAGACAGTAGTTACATTGGATTACATAGTGATTAACAATTTTACGTAGCAATTACTTACAACATATTTACAGATGAAGAACATAGTACATCAGTAGACAACTAGAATCTTTATCTGTGAAGTACATAACAGACATTAACAAATGTTACAATAAGAAGTTCCTGCTGTATAATAAGTACTAGGTTTATGAGCATCTGAGCTTGCTATAATCAAGTTAGTTAGTGGAGTGGAAAGAAAGGTAGTGGTTGGATGGGATGGGTGATATTAGAGTGGGAGTTTCAAGGGCATAGCCAACATGTTTTTAGGTGCACTTTTAGTAAAGTTTTGAAGTGGGTGCATGATGGTATGGAGGTAATTGTGGGTGGGAGGGAGTTCCATAATTTGGCTATGGTGCAAAAGAATAGTGCTTCACCAACAGAGTTATTGGCTTTAATGATCTGCAAGTGATTTTTATTGCTGGATCTTAGTGGTCTGGTGGTGCGATAGGGTTGGAGTAGATTCTGGAGGGATGGGACATTTAGTGGATGGTTTACTAGTTTGTGGGCAAGTGAGAGTTGATACCATTGAAGGAGGTGAGGGAGTTCAAGCCAGCCCAGTTCAGCAAGTGAGAGACAGTGATGACTATGGTAGGATGCCCCTGTGGCGAATTTGGCGATTTTGTTGTAGCAGGTCTCTAACTTGTTTAGATCGCATTTCCTTAGGTTGGTATATATTGGAGAGGCATAAAGTAGGGTGGAGATAAGGTGGGAATTTGCTATTGAAATCTTTGCTGCTTTGGTGAGAAGTTGCTTATTTCTGTATAACGCTCCTAGTTTTTTGTGGACTTTTTTTATGGTCATGGATATATGAATGTCAAATTTTAATTTATTGTCTATTTCCACTCCTAGCAATTTGGTGTGTTCAGTTGGGTATATAGTGGTGTTGTCTTTTGCTGTGATGTTAAAGTGAGAGTTGTTTTGAGTGTGTTTGGTGGGTTGGAAGATGAGTAGTTTAGTTTTGTTTGGGTTGAGTATTAATTGGGCATCGGATAACCAAGTTTCAATAGAGGAAAAGGCTTCCTGTGTGACTTTTTGCAGTTTGGGTAGGGACTGGGCTGAGCAGATGATGGTTGAGTCATCTGCGTATTGTATGAGTGTGCCATGTTTGGTGGCAGTGGCTAGATTATTGGTGAAAACAGAGAAGAGTAGGAGTCCAAGGATGGATCCTTGATTCTATTCTATTCTTGATTCTATGGATGCATTGATCCTAGAGATTTGAACAAAGCATTAAAAAAGCCATATCATCCAATGCGTACAGTTGAGGAAGTTGCAGCTCTAATACCAAATGCCACTGTATGTTCTGTTTTGGATGCAGAGTTCATTTTGGCAAGTGATGCTTGATCGCAAATCCTCATTTCTAACTACTTTTGGTATTCTGTTTGGCAGATACAGATTAATAAGGATGCCATTTGGAATAAATTATGTAAGTGAAGTCTTTCAGCGTGCAATGGAACAAATTGTTTCATGATATCCTTGTGCCATAATAGTAGACAATCTCTTAGCTGGAGGCAATGGTGAAGCAGAGCATGACAGAAACCTTAAAGTTCTAGACAGAGCACGTGAGGTAAATTTGAAGCTCAATCCTCTGAAGTGCAAATTCAGACTCCCAGAAGTAACCTATGTTGGACATTTGTTTACAAGTGCAGGCTTAAGACCCAACCCAACCAAACAAACAAACCTCTATTTTAGAGATAACGTGCAAAGCTTACAGCGTTTGCTGAGCATGGTCAATTATTTAGGCAAGTTCATACAAGATTTCAGTGAGTTGACAGCACCTCTGAGAGAGCTAACATGCAAAAATGTTGTATGGTCATGGTTGCATCATTATCAGAAGGCGTTTGATGACCTTAAGCAGAAAATTGCCACCCCACCTACGTTAAGGTACTATGATGTGAATAAACCAGTTTTTCTTTCCTGTGATGCTTCAAAATTTGGTCTAGATGCAGTTATTCTTCAAGAGGGCAGACCAATAGCCTGTGCATCTAAGACACTTACCCAAACTGCGATGCATTATGCTCAAATCGAGAAAGAGCTTTTGCTGATAGTTTTCGCATGTTCCAAGTTTCACAATTATATTTATGGTCGAGCTATTTAGATTGAAACTTATCATCAAACTCTAGTTATCATTCTAAAGAAGCCTATGCATTCTGCTCCAGCGAGGTTACAAAGAATGATGCTCAAATTGCAAAAGTACAGTTTCAAAATGGTCTACACTAAAGGTAAATTGCTTTATCTGGCTGATACCTTATCCATATTGCCTAGAAGTACAACAGAACAGCTTGATGATGAAACTTTTGACTTTGATGTAATGTCAATGTATAAATTTTCCTCAACTAGACTTGATGAATTGAGTGAGCACACCATGACTGATCCAATTTTGCAAAAGCTTAACCACTACATCAGTGTCGGATGGCCGTCAAAGCAGTCTATTGTATCACCTGAGGTACAGTTGTATTTTCCTTACAGAGATGAATTGTTGATGGAAGATGGCATTATTTTCAAAGTCCTAAAATTGTTGTCCCTACTTCCTTACAGCAAGAATATATTCAGATTTTGCATTGTGGTCACCCAGCTTTATTATCCACTAAAAGAAGGGCAAGAGAACTAGTATTTTGGCCTTCATTATCAAAAGACATTGATAGAGTTCTTTCTTCTTGTTCTGTATGTAATAGTACCAGAATGCATTTGCAGAGAACTGCTTCAGCTAAATCCAATACCTGAATTACCTTGGTCTCCTGTAGCAACTGGTATCTTTGAGTGGAACAATCAACCCTATTTGGTTTTGGTAGACTCTTACTCATATTGGTTTGAAATTGATCTGCTACATAATTTAACCTCAACAGCTGCTATCACTAAGTTACAGTGTCATTTCTCAGTTTATGGTAGTCCACACACACTTTATTCTGGCAATGGTACTTAATTTACTAACCAGTTGTTTCAGAAGTTTGCAAGAGAGTGAGACATTTTACATGTCACTAGTAGTCCTGAATATCCTCAATCCAGTGGTCTAGCTGAACGAGCAGTACAGAGTGCAAAGCAATTGCTTGAAAAGTCAAAGCATGACAATACCAATACATTCTTGAATCTACTTAATCTCAGAAACATACCTTGTGATGATATTCTTGGCTCACCTGCTCAAAGACTAGTTTCCAGACTAGAACTACGCTACCTATTTCATCAAGTTTGTTACAGCCTAACTCTAAGAACAGTAAAAACATCAAGGCTCAATTATTGAAGAAGTGTAATATCCAGAAGTCTAGTTACAACAGATCGAGCAGATTACTTTGTTTGTTGAGGGAAGAAGAGACTGCACGAATTCAGACAATGAAAGGTTTTGATTTAATAGGACAGATTACAGGCATCTGTGCTGAGCCGAGATCCTATTTGGTAAGCTCAGAGGGTGTGGAGTACAGGAGGAATCACAGACATCTTCTTCCTGTACAAGAATCATCATCATTGCAATCACAACATTGTATCTGTGATGCAAACTCTAAATCAAAGAATGAGGCAGACATTTTTTCCATACCAGAATGTGTTCAAAAGTCTGATTCTGTTCCAGAGAGTAATTCAAACATTCTACAGGTCAACTATTTTGCAGAGACTGTCCCAGTTGCTAAATCTGATTCCCAATGTTTTATGTCCCACAGTGTGAATTAGTTTCTAAACCTAGTGTGAAATACAGAACAACATGGACTTGACTGTATATATCTGTGTACTAATATATAATATAATATATAATTAGTATACATAATATAATATATAATGTATTTATTTAGATTGTGTGATTTCTGCGTGCTAAGTATCTCATGACAAATTGCATGATCTATTTCTCAAAGAAGGAGGATGTAGATCAGTGTGTAATATGTGTGTGCTGTCTTTAAGAAGCATGCGAGGCTGTGTGTGCATGTATAATTTCCAAACACGTGCAGTCCCTAGTGCCATTTTGTAGAAGCAGCCAGATCCTGGAAACTACAGACCCATATGTCTCACTAATTTTATATGTAAAGCCATCGAAAGAATTATCATGGAGATGATCAGTAGAGATATAGTAAACCTCCAGATACTGGACCAACCCAGTTTGGTTTCGTAAAGGGCAGATCATACCTACCCAACCTGGTGGACTTCTTTGAGAAAGTCACCAAAGCGATGAGGACAAAGTCGCTCACACTGCCTACCTTGACCTGGTCAATGCATTTGACACAGTACCCCCCCTTGGGCATTGTTGACAAACTCAAGAGGTTAGGTACAAACCCATATGTCACCCAGTGGATAGCCAACTGGCTCATCGACAGGGCCTAGAAAGTTAGAATTGGGGAGTCCACTTCTACAAAGAGGCCAGTCACAAGTGGAGTCCCTCAGGGATCAGTCCTTGGACCACTCCTTTTTGGCATTTATTTCTCAAAAGTCAAGGCCAATGTCAGTAGTCTCTGGCTGACAAAATTTGCTGATGATTGCAAATTAGGAGCTGTTGTGCCCACTGACACAAATGTTCTCCAGGAGGGGTTGATACAGACAAACAACTGGTGTCAGAGTCATGAACTAAAACTAAATGCCAAGAAATGCATAATAGTATCCTTTGGGAAGTCATCCATCCCTGGTAACTATCATATGGACAACACACCCCTTAGAGTTGACCCAGTAGTCAGGGACTTAGGGACATGCATAGATAGTAATCTAGCCTTTGATCATCACGTGTTTACAGTGGTGAAGAAATCGTTCTGTGTTGCGCAACTTATAAACAAAGGTATGGCATCTAAGTCCAAGGAAGTTATTGTTCCACTGTATTTGGCATTCATCAGACTTATTAAGTACAGTTCCTCCCTTTGGTATATACCTAACCAGGCATATCCAACTGGAACATCCACAGAGGTTCCTCACTAAAAGAATACAGGACGTAAGTAATATCCCCTGTGCAGACCACCTCAAGGCCCTATTCCTGTATTCTGTCTCCTACAGGCTTTTGAGGGGAGATCTATGCCTGGCATACAGGGCATTGTCAGACCCCACTCTGGACCTCCTGCATATCCACAAAAGAAACAGTATCAGAATTACCCATTCTAAAGACTTAAACCTTGCCTGTGATATAAGTAGGACCTGCTGGAGAGATCGGTATATATCCCAGAGACTACTCCGTCTGTGGAACAGGCTCCCCAGCCATGTGAAGCAGAGTTCCTCCCTAATCCAGTTCAAGTGCATTTTGGACAACTGGATGGTAAACTGGAAATTCATTCCTGGTTTGGCACCTATATCTCTTATGCAAACAGGTAAACTGTAAATGGTTCATCTCCCAGGCCCATGCTTAGACTTATCAAGAGTATCAGAACTCGACAGAGATTTGGGATGCATGGCTAGGTTTAAAAAAGCCTGTGTGGTCATTAGCCTAGTAAACACCTATGAACCTATGGGTGGGCATGTATGATCGCAGAAGTTAGTTTGTATATAAATTACTTAGTTATAGTCAGTAAGCTTCTTCAGTGATGTGTTTGTATAGAATAAAGCTACTTAAACAGAACCCATGAAGGCTCATTAATTCATGTACCAACATGAAAGCGACACTATACAAAAGTAAATGGAAGTGATTTTTAATTTGGGCTCAATAGCGTAATTTAGATCTTATTACAGCCCCTGTTCATTTTGTCTTGGATTTTCTGGCTCACCTTTTTAATAACGGGGCATCTTCCTCTGCAGTCAAATTTCAATTAGTGGCTATTTTGGTTTCCATGTTGGAGAGGATAATTTGGCCTTACTTTCACATAAACTTTGCAAAGCCTTCTTAAAAGGGGCCGTGTTGCTAAAACCACCTCGCAGGGATCCTTCTCACCCATGGGACCTCAGTCTGGTATTATGTTCTATTGTGCAGTCACCCTTTGAACCTACAGCCACCTGTGATATTAAGTTTCTCTTCTGGAAAACTGCCTTTCTAGTAGAGATCACATCAGCAAGGAGAATTTCAGAGATCCAGGCCTTATGCTGACATTCTCCGTATCTGTTTTTTTTCACAAAGACAGAGTCTCTTTTTGTACCAACCCTTCCTTTCTCCCCAAAATTGTTTCTCAAACCAATATCAACCAATCTATTCATTTACCTGTTTCTTTCCTAACTTTAGCAACAAGGGTGAATATGTTCTCCACTTGTTAGATACATAGTTGCAATTCTACCTTCGTAGAACTAAAGAGTTTCGCAAGACAAACCAGTTATTCATTGTTTTTTGCAGGCCCTAAGAAAGGTTCATCAGTCTCCAAGGTTACCTTATCAAAATGGCTTTCTGATTGCATTTCCTTTGTTTACACCTCAAAAGGTATTGATCTTCCCAAGCCCATTCAAGCTCACTCCCCCAGGGCCATGCCTCAGCTGCTGTTTTTCAAACTAATGTTTCCATGGATGACATTTGTATGGCAGCTATATGGTCTAACCATCATACCTTTTTCTCCCACTATAAGTTGGACATGGTGTCCTGGGAAGGGCCTCCTTTTGTTCTATGGTTCTGAGGAGCATTCTCCCTTAAGTCCACCCAGGATATAGGATGCTGGAGACTCCCATCTGTGAGGAGGAGAAGAAAAAAATTGATAGTATTAGATAAAGAAGTTATGTACTCATCATAACATTCTATCTGTATTGTTGATATTTTTCATCTCTCCTCACATTCTCTTCCTTCAGCCCTTTGCCCTGGTTGATTGAGAAATTTTTACAATCAGGACATGTGTTTTTATCATTGTCTCTGCAGAACTGTCCTCTTCAATCATCTTTCTTTCTTTACTTTTTATTCTGGGGGCTATTGCCAGTGTGTATGATGGCAAACAAGATCTAAGGGAACAGGGAGAGATGCGTTGTGGGTAAAGGGGGAGTGTCCAAGAGCTTCTTTGGTTGCTGCAGGGTTGATAGCAGCCAAGTCAGATCTGTGATGATCTCTGAGGAGAGAGAAAAAAATTGACAATATAGATGGAACATGAAGGTGAATACATAACTTCCTTTTTGTCCCTATATGAGCCAGCAGCATCTGCCACTCTCAAATTCTGCACCTGGAAAACTGTCCTCCTGTTCACTCTTACTTCTTTTCACAGAGTGTCTGAACTTCCAGTATTCATGGTTATTCCACCTTTTCAGCGGACAGGGTGACTCTCAGGGCCACTCCTCCTTTCATGCCTAAGGTAGTGAATGAATTTTCCCTTAATCAGGCTGTTCACCTGCCTAAATTTTTCCCAATTCCCAGAGTAGTGTAAAGGAATTCTACACTGTCTGTAGACATTCACAGACAGCTTGTGTTTTACATGGACAAAACAAAAACTATTTCACTTGGACAAAACAAAAACTAACAGAAAAACTGACCAGCTGTTTGTTGCCATCATGGATTCCAAGCAGTGCCATCTGGTCTCATAGAAAACCTTTGCATACTGAATATCGAAGATCATGTCTCTCTGCTACACACATTATGATAAATCATTGCCTTCCTACCCAAAAGCACACATTACTCAGGCAGTAGCCTTTTTTGGTGCCTTCCACAAGGGTGTTAATATCAGGCCCATCTTGTAAACTGCCACCTGGTCCTCTGTGCACACCTTCACCAAACACTACAAGATTGATGCTTTTTCCAGATCCAGGGCAGCCTTTGCTAGGTCTGTCCTATCTAGGCTCCCTATTCTCGACTTCCTTCAGCTCTGGGAGTCACGAGCCTCCTCTCTCAGTAGTCTTCATACTGCTGGCTTGGAGATAGTATGAGGAACTTGTGCATACGTCCAATCACATACAAGCTGATGTCTCACATTGGACGTACACCCTTGGGAAGGTAAAGTTTTAGCACGCCGGCCAGATGTCAATGGACAAAAGCCATATGTTAAGAATACTGCAGGAGTACTCTTACAAATTTGCGACAAACCCTGGAAAGAATGGCAGAACAACAAAAATGAAGCAAATCTAGTAAAATACAAACAACTACGGAATAAAGCAAAAAATAAAGTCAATTCAGACCAAAAAAAGAAAAAAAAAACTACTACTACAATCAACTGGTTAACCATAACTACTACTTCTTTCGGCTGCTGCCATTAGGGGTCACCACAGCAGATCATCTGTTTCCATTTCTTCCTGTCCTCTGCATCTTGCTCTGTCACACCAACCACCTGCATGTCCTCTCTCACCACATCCATAAACCTTATCTTAGGCCTTCCTCTTTTGCTTTTACCTGGCAGCTTCATCCTTACCATCTTTTTCCCAATATACTCTGCATCCCTCCTCAGCACATGTCCAAACCAACATAATCTTGCCTCTCTGGCTTTGTCTGCAAATCTTCCAACTTGGGCTGACCCTCTAATATACTTATTCCTAATCCTGTTTACCGTTGTCACAACCAGTGCAAATCTTAACATCTTTAACTCTGCCACGTCCAACTCTTGACTCCTGTTTTTTTGTCAGTGCCACTGTCTCCAACCCATATAACATAGCTGGTCTCACTACCTTCCTGTAGACCTTCCCTTTCACTCTTACTGGTGCTCGTCTTTCACAAATCACTCCTGACACTCTTCTCCACCCACTCCATCCTGCCTGTACTCTCTTCTTCACCTTTCTTCCACACTCACCATTACTCTGAACTGTTGATCCCAAGTATTTAAACTCATCCACTTTCGCCACCTCTACTTCCTGCATCCTCACCATTCCTGTATTCTCCCTCTCATTCACACACATATATTCTTTCTTAGTCCTGCTGACCTTCATTCCTCTTCTCTCTAGAGCATATCTCCACCTCTCCAGGGTCTCCTCCACCTGTTCCCTACTCTCACTACAGATTACAATGTCATCTGCAAATGTCATAGTCCACTGGGACTCCTGTCTGATCTCGTCTGTCAACCTGTCCATCGCCATTGCAAATAAGCAAGGGCTCAGAGCTGATCCTTGATGTAATCCCACCTCCACCTTAAACGCATCCGTCACTCCCACCGCAGTCACACTACCTTCGTACATATCCTGTGCCACTCTTACATACTTCTCTGACACACCCGACTTTCTCATACAATACCACAACTCCTCTCTAGGTACCCTGTCATATGCTTTCTCTAAGTCCACAAAGACACAGTGCATCTCCTTCTGACCTTTCTGTAGTTCTCTATCAACACTCCCAGAGCAAACATCGCATCTGTAGTGCTCTTTCCTGGCATGAAACCATACTGCTGATCACTAATCATCACCTCACTTCTTAACCTAGTTTCCACTTCTCTTTCCCATAACTTCATGCTGTGACTGATCAGTTTAATCCCTCTGTAGTTACTACAGCTCTGCACATCACCCTTATTCTTAAAAATCGGTACCAAAACACTTTTTCTCCATTCCTCAGGCATCCTCTCATTTTCCAAGATTTCATTAAATAATTTAGTTAAAAACTCCACTGCCATTTCACCTAAACACCTCCATGCTTCCACAGGTATGTCATCTGGACCAACAACCTTGCCATTCTTCATCCTCTTCATAGCTATCCTTACTTCCTTGCTAATCCACTGCACTTCATGATTCATTGTCCACACATCATCCAACATTCTCTCCCTCTCATTCTCTTCATTCATCAACCCCTCAAAGTACTCTTTCCATCTGCTCAACACACTCTCCTCACTTGTGAGTATGTTTCCTTCATTATCCTTTATCACCTTTACCTGCTGCACATCTTTACTAGCTCAGTCCCTCTGTCAAGCCAGTCGGCACATGTCCTTTTCTCCCAACTTAGTTACCAACCTTTCATACAACTCTTCATATGCCTTATCCTTAGCCACCTCTCTCTTTGCCATGGACCTCATCTCCTTATACTCCTGTCTACTTTCTTCATCTCTCTGACAATCCCACTTCTTCGCCAACCTCTTTCTCTATATACTCTCCTGTACTTCCTCATTCCACCAGCAGGTCTCCTTGTCCTCCTTCCTCTTACCAGATGTCACACCAAGCACCTTTCTAGCCATCTCCCTTACTAGCTCTGCTGTAGTTACCCAGCTATTCAGTAACTCTGCACTGCCACCCAGTTCCTGTCTTAACTCTTCCCTGAACTCCACCTCACAGTTACCCTTTTTCAATTTCCACCATTTGATCTTTGGTGCTGGCCTCACACTCCTCCTCTTCTTGATCACCAATATCATCCTACAAACCACCATCCTATGCTGCCTAACTACACTTTCCCCTGCCACCACTTTACAGTCTCCAATCTCCTTCAGACTGGTTAACCATAACAATAATCCAAAACTATTCTGGAAAACTATTTCAAACCTCTTTACCCCAAACTGTAAACAAAACCCGTCACCATGCCCAGATAAAACACCTTCTCAAATAACCACTATGTTCAGTTTCCACTTTATCAGTAGTATAAGCAAATTGTTAGTAGACTGTACTTATACTACAACCTCTGTCTCCAACTTCAACCCTCTCACTTCTGAGTCCAAAGACACCTGTTGTTCCCCCTCCTCAAAATACAAACACACCACCTACCCTTTTCTCCCTATAACCAATTCCAGCCTCAGTAATCCTGAAGCTCCTTAAGAAATTGAAACCTTTCTCCATTTCCAATGACAGCCTTCCTCCAGAGTACTTAAAGCTTGCTGCAGATGCCATTGCATACCCTGTCAGCATTCTTATTAACCGCTCTGTCACAGAGTCCTATGTTCCCAGCCTCTGGAAAAAATCTTTCATTGCCCCACTACACAAAGGAGGCAATTCCAACAAACCATCTATTTATTGTCCAATCTCCATCCTCTAAACTATCTCTAAACTTCTAGAAAAATGTATACATAAACAGTTAATTCACTATATTATACATAACAATCTACTCACCCCAACCCAACATGGTTTTCGCCCATCACACAGCAGATGTACTGTACTAATCTCCTTTTTGTATACTGTGAACAAATCCATTGACTCTGGCACCATTGCTTCATTACTTCTACTAGATCTGTCAAAGGCTTTCGACATAGTATCACACACACACAACTTTTTCAAAAACTCTCTAATATTGACTGCTCCCCACCCTGCCAAAAATGGTTCACTAGCTATCTATCAAGCCATCAGCAATGCTTAAAACGGAAAATAATCTATTCCAGTATCAAACTAACCAAACGGGATGCCACAAGGTTCTATCCTTGGTCCCCTACTCTTCAGTGTTTTACCAACAACTTACACACCGCTTCCCCCTAAGCTCCATCATCCAGTGTGCAGATGATACTGCCATAATTTCCCCCTCAAATAACATCCAGCACTACCAACAAATAACACAAGAAACCTTTAACTCAATTGAAGCCTGGCTGAGAGAATTACAATTACTCCTTAATCCCTAAAAACAAAACAACTACTCTTCTCAATAAAACCCCTCTCACCTGACTTTAAAATATTCTCCCAGGATAACACAGAAATTGAAATAGTATCCATTGCTAAGCTTTTAGGCATTAACATAGACAATAAACTTACATTTGAACGTCATATTTGCAAGGCCATAAAAAAACACACTGCAAACTAGGGACTCTGTATAGACATAAGAAGCAACCTGGATAACTCCACCAAAACAACCCTTGCCAATACTTAGTTGCTCCCCTCCCTCTTATCTCTTATAGGTGCCCCATATTCACCAGTCTGCACCTATCACTAAAAATAGGCTCCAGTCTTGTTACTACAAGCTCGTCAAATTTGCCTCAGGCAGCACCTACCGTTCACATCACTGCCAAGCTCTAAAAGAAGTAAACTGTCTTGATTTCTCACATCATCTCAACATCCTGCAACTATTTATAGCTCATAAAATTATCTACAATCCAGATAGCTGCCCTGCTCTTAAATCCATGCTAAAATCCCATATCCCTCGCAAGAACCATCCTCTCTGAAAACAAACAACTCATAACCATCCATATACCTAACAAAAGAGCTGGGCAGTGCCTATACTCACATGCTGTTGCAAAACAGTGGAACACCCTTCCTACAACCATAAGTGGCATTGAATACTTCAACAAATTTAATTCCACTCTAAATAACTATCTGTTCAGTACTCATGTCTGCCCCTGCACCTACCTGAAGAGGTAATATTTCCACCCCCTTTACACTGAACTTTCATCTGTCCTATCAACTTAATAATTCCTCTCCAAACCTGTACGATACATAAACTTCCCAAACTAAATTATAATTACTTCATATAGTGTCTTCTTATAACTAAACCTTAACTTAATTAGCATCCTGACTCGTCTATGGTAGCGTTGTCGCCTCACAGTAAGATGATGTCCTGTTCGATTCTCAGCTAAAGCGTCTTCTGTGTGGAGACATGCGTGAATGGGCGTACTTTCGTTGAAGGCTGTGCATCAGGGCTGGCAACTCTATACGTAAAAATCTACTGCCAATCATTAGCGGACCGGAGTTCCGCAGTGGCGACCCCTAACCAGGAAAAGCCGAAAGATACAACAACTCCTCAAATCTACCATGATCTAACCCACCTACAATATTATATCCCTGCTTTCTTCCTTCCTTACCTTTAATTTCAAAATCCATCTCCTGTAATACAGAAAAAACCTGTCATCTGCTCACTGACTTGTGTCTTACCAAGTACTATGTATAATGCATTAACAATTAAGAATATTGTAAGTGACATTTAGTAGCTATTTTTACATGCTGTATGCTTGTAGTTTTAGAATCTGTATGTAATTTTTTTTATATGTCTCGTATATAATGTGTGGATGGAGCTTTTCTCCTCGGGCCTCTACTTATAATGGGTTCCCAATCCAGTCGGACTTTCCTAGTCAGTAAATAAATAAAATAATAGCAGTGATTAGCAAGATGTTTTCTGTTAAGGTAAGTTCTTATTCAACTATACTTTCATAGGTTCATAGGTAGCTATTAGGCTGGCTGCCCTTCTGGACCATTTTAAGGCTACCCAGTTTTCCTTTTGGTGCTCAAATTAACTTATCCCATTTAGCTAGAAATTGGCCTTATGAATCCCATGATCAATAATTATGTATTACTCCTGTTGAGAATAACTGCAATCATGCCATAGATAATTTGAGAAGATCCTTTGGGGTAAAGGATTTAGGAGATGCTTGTGCCCATTAGTAGTACATCCATCTGAACTGGGTCAGAGGATGCCTTATATGCCAGACACAGGTCATCTCTTAGCTTAGCAGTTTGTAGGATATCGAGTATAGGGACAGGGCTTTGGGTCAGTTCCATGTAGGACATGTTGTTTACGCCTTGTATCCTTTTGGTAAGGTATCTCTCGGGTGTTCCAGTTGTTCCATGTTTCTGGACCGATACATGCCAAAGGGGGCATTATATTCAATGAGTGGCCTAATGAGGACTGAGTCATGGAATGATGACACCCCTAGATGTAGATACAATCCTTTGGTTTGTAAGCTGTGAAATATAGAAAGACTTTCATACAACAATAGACACATGTTGGTCAAAAGTTAGGTCACTATCCGCATAAGTTCCCAAATCCTGAACAGCTGGATCAACTCTTAGAGATGTATTGCCAGTGAGGTAGTTCCTTGGACTAGATGACTTCCTAAAGTATACAGTAATGCTTTTTTTGGCATTTGCATCAGCCCATGATTTTAGCACCATTTATTTATTTGGGACAAACTTTACTGCCTGATGGCCAAGTCATTTGTGGATTCAATTACTGCTCTAGCTTGCAGTCATCTGCAAAGTTAGGCAGCCAGAGACCATTGGTATTGACTTTCATTTCAGAAAAGTAAATGCCAAACAGGAGAGGTCCCAGCACAGAACCCTGGAGTACTCCACTAGTGACCGAATTATTTCTGGAGGTAATTGCATCTGTTTTGATTACCTGCGTCATATCTGTGAGCCAGTTGGCAGTCCAGGTGGTGATATGGGTGTTTATTCCCAGTTTATTTAGCTTTTTTATTATGCCTGAGTGGGGAATTGTGTCAAAATGTTTGGCCAGGTTGAGGTATGTCATGTGTACTGTTTTGCCTTTATCCATTGCTTTGATGACTTTTCAGAAAGTCACCAGGTTGAGTAAGCATGACCTGCCCTTAATGAATCTAAATTGAAACGGCTGCAGTGTTTGTAGGTTCCCTGTGTCCTGATTGGTTAGTACCATGATAAGTCTTTTTATGACTTGATATGAGGCTGGTCAGACGTATGAGTCTTTGTCTCATCTCCATTTCTTTGAATTTCTAATCACATGATCTGTTTGACAAACCCACTAATTTACCTCTTCAAATTCTCATTGCTCAAAATGTACTAATGTATATTTTATACTGCAATAGTTGCCTTTTTCATTATGATGTAATCTAATTAGCTAATGTATGTGTTCATAGGTTCATAATAATTGTAATTGTTATTTTATAATGTGAGAGCGTTCGATCTCGCCGTTTGTTCTTACACCTGGGTTCGGAGCCGATCCTCGGCTCCATGTCGGCCGCTTGCAAGCTCTGCATCGAGAAGAAGCTCGAGACCAACCTAACTCCCACAATCCCCCTCTGCCTTTACCCCAGATCTAGTTTGCCGCTGCAGCGTTCGCATCACTCTGATGAGCTCGAGCAACCTTAAGCTAAGATTTATATATTTTTTCTTATATTTCTTAGAATTTCTTCTTGAATATTTTTCTAAGTGACTGTGTGTGTGTGTTTATAGTGTTTCGAGGAATCCTCGGTTCCATATAAAGTTATTTAAACTTTATTAGAGTTTTCCCTCGGGGCCTAACCCCACCCTTACTGGATTGACTACTGGATTGACTTTTTTACTGGATTTGACTAAAGTTTCTGGATTTGACATACCTACTGGACTTGACATTTTACCTTTTTTTTTTACAGTTGTTAGCTATAACTAAGATGTCTGAGAAAGCTAAGTCTGGCTTTAAACGTTGCCAATGTGGGCAAAAGATGTCAGTGACTGATAATCATAGTTCCTGCGTCTACTGTCTTGGCCCTCTCCATCTGCAAGAAGACTGTTCAATTTGTCATTCTTTCAGTGGAAGGGTCATGACAGATAGGCACAGGAAACTTATGGATAGGGGTCTTTTAAAACCTACCTTTCAAGAGGCTCTGGATGCATCAGACCAGGCATCCAAATCCTCGAAGGAATCGAAGACGTCGGAGCCCAGGTCATCGGCTCTGAGCTCTTCAGTTAAAGTTCGATCACCGGTTCCACAGACTTCGGGGCCGAGTGTTGAACTTTTATCAGTACCCGAGCCTCGAGTCTTGGAACCGGTGACGGAGCTCCCTCCACTGACACTGTTGAGGTCGGCTCCGTCTTCGATTCCTTCGACACGCTGTTCCAGACCTCTCTCCGACACCGATGTAGACCGCGTGGTGCAGAAGTTAATGGAGAATACGGCCTTATCCAAGCTCATCTCTGTCTCCTCCCAGTTGGTGTCGAGACTCGAAGGCCTTCCCTTATCTCCATCTGTTCCTCCTCCGAAACCTATCCAGTCTTCGGAGCCGGAAGAGGCTGATCTGCTGATTGTGGAGCCCTCGGTGCCAGAACCGTCCTTCTCTCAGTCAGCTCCGTTCACCTCGACTCCGTCGGATCCGGTACCGGAGTCTCGGAGCCGAAGATCCATCCTTGGTTCCGGGACCGAGAGTCGGACCGGTGTTTCGGTTCCGACGCTCCCTCTCGGGGCCTCGGCTCGGATCGATTCGGCTCCATCCTCGGGGTCGATGCCTTCGGTGCCTGTCTCGGGGATTCTTCCCATTTCCTCGGAACCGGGAGATACCTCGACTCGGGACCCGGGGGCCTTCGACCTCATGAGGAAGGTGTTGTCTACCCAGACAACCACATCAGCAGAAACAGCTTCTCCTCCCCATAAAGGACCGTTATCCTCCTCTGCACCCACGGCTACATCTAAGCGTCGAGCACCTGTGTCTCAGCCACCCCTAGAGGGTGCCCCCTCTTCCTCGGAGGCTTTTTCGGATGCTCCCACTGAAGAAGTTCCGAGGAAAAGATTGTGTAAGAGGAGACACTTAGATTCTCCACAAGAATCATTGACATCGGACACTGACTTAGATGAGTCAGAAGGGTCCCCAAAGTCACCCTCAGAGGATGTCTCTTTTTCTGACATCCTGGAGATCCTAAAGCAGAGAGGTGATTGGCAAGCCCTCCCCCCTTCTGAGGATGAGTCAGTTTTGCTGAAGGCATTTGGTGCTCGCCCTTCCTCCTCCTGGGTCACTCCGCCCTTCGATGAGTTGATGGACCTGATTGCTCGAAGGGCGTGGGAGACGCCTGACACGGTGGAGCCAGTCCCTAGAAAGCCTAACAAATTTATTACTGCCCCTCAGGATAAGGCTTATCTGACAAAGGGAGTGCCAGTGGACGCTATGGTGGTGGCAGCGGCTACGAAGAAGGAGATGTCTGAATCTTCCTCATCTGTCCATCCGCCTAACAGAGATTCTAGGACTATGGACAGGTATGGGAAGCGCATTTTTAGTTCAGCGGCTTTTTCTATGCGATCCCTGAACTATTTGACCCACTTCACATGACTACAGAGGGATCTAATCAAAGAGTTGGGAGATACCCTCCAGGGTACTACAGATGCTGCTGTTTCAGAAAAAGTTACAGCACATCTCAATACCTTTACATCCATTGTAAACTCGTCCATGAGGCTGATCTCATACGCAGCCGAAGGATCGAGTAGGGCAGCAGCTTCAGCGATTGCTCTTCGTAGACAATCCTGGATGCGCTTATGTTCATTTGCGGAAGCCTTCAAGTCTTCCTTTACTAACGCCCCATTTGATGGTGCCACTCTCTTTGGCCCCAAAGTAAAGGAGACCCTTACCCGGTGTGAGCAGGAGGGAAAGACTCTGTCTGCTGTCGGAGTCCGTTTTTCCACCCCATCCAGACTGTACCCCAAAGGGCAACATGGTGGAAAAATGTGGTTTCGAAAACCCCAAGGATCTTTCCCGGGCACACAGGGTGATGCCCCCTCTAGAGGCAGAGGAGGGGGCAGAGGTGGAAGACGCCGCCCTGGCGGCAGAGGGGGTCCACAAAACCAAGGTGACAGGGATACACCCCCTGGGAAACCTTTCCAGCACTCCTGAGAGGAGGCCCGACTGTCCTGCTCTGGAGGCAGTCGGGGGTCGCTTAGCTTTATACCCTCAGGCCTGGCAAAATCTTACATCAGACAACTGGGTAAAAAGCGTTGTTACCAGAGGCTACAGAATTCCCTTTCTATTGCCCCCAATTCCGAAGAGAAGACTCCCAGATGTGCCGCCCCATCTGCGAGACCCTGCAGCTATAGAAATTTCAAAGCTGCTAGAAAAAAGTGTCATCCAAACAGTCCCAGCGGACCAAAGAGGATTCGGAACTTACTCAAGGTTCTTTTTAGTTCCAAAGAAAACAGGGGACTGGAGGCCGATTCTGGACCTAAGCAACCTCAATACCTTCGTCAAGAAAGAAAAGTTCCGAATGGTCACGCTTCAATCGATCCTTCCATTTTTACAGAAGGACGACTGGATGTGCTCAATAGATCTGAAGGACGCATACTACCACATCAAAATGGCCAGAGCATCCAGGGATCACTTGCGCTTCCGGCTGGGAGCCAGCCACTTTCAGTTTCGAGCCCTGCCCTTTGGTCTGACCTCAGCCCCCAGGGTCTTCACCAAATGCATGGCAGTGGTGGCGTCTCACCTGAGGCGCCTGGGATTCCAGGTGTTTCCGTATCTGGACGACTGGCTCCTTTCTGCCACCACCCAGCGTCAACTGATTCAGGCCAGGGATTACACTCTACAGCTGTGTATTCATCTCGGAATTTCCGTAAATTTTGAAAAATCTTCACTACAGCCATCACAGCATATCTCATTCATAGGAGCAGAATTGGATACGCATCATTTAATTCTAAGACTTCCTCCAGAAAGGATAGCCTCACTACAAAGCCACATATCTCTTCTTCTGTCATCCAGAAAATCCCCAGCAAAACTGGTTCTGAAGGTTTTGGGTCTCATGGCAGCTTCTCTCATTGCGATACCATTGGGAAGACTGCACATGAGAGTTCTACAATGGCTACTGTTTTCACAATGGTCGTTCCAACAGCTACCTCTGACACACGAAATTCTGATCACAAACACATGCAAATCACACCTAGCCTGGTGGCTTCGGACTTGCAACCTTTCCAGCGGAAGACCATTTGTGCTACCCACACCGACAGCGACGGTGACCACGGACGCTTCCCTGATAGGGTGGGGGGGCATCTTTCAGGGACAGACAGTCCAAGGCGAATGGACCAATTTAGAGTACAATCTGCACATCAATGTTCTAGAGTTGAGGGCAGTGTTTCTAGCGTTGCAACACTTTGCTCCCCTTCTTCCTCTAGGGACTATTGCAGTTCAGACGGACAACATGTCCGTAGTCTGGTACATAAACAAACAAGGGGGAACCAAGTCTTATCAGCTATGCAGAGAGGCCATGAGAATCTGGCATTGGGCGGAGTCCACAGGTCGCTTTCTGATTGCAACGCACATCCCGGGGTCATCCAACGTCATAGCCGACAGGCTGAGCAGAGCAATCCTGTTGCCTCACGAGTGGTCCCTCAAACAGTCAGTTGCGAAGAAGATTTTTCGCAAGTGGGGCCAGCCTTCCTGCGATCTTTTTGCGTCTCCAATGAATGCCAAATGCAGGAGCTACTTTGCCCTATTACCCCCTCCAGGGGAAGTCCCCAGGGACGCGCTGGTTCACGATTGGCCCCCGGGTCTCCTGTACGCTTTTCCTCCTTTTCTCCTGATTGCAAAGTTTCTGCAGAAAGCCAACAACCTGCAAAGGACGATTATCCTCATTGCCCCATTCTGGCCTCGTCAAATCTGGTTTCCCTTTCTTCTAGCACACCGCATTCGGGGACCCTGGATCCTGGACCCGGAGCCGGATCTACTGACCCATTCGTCAGGGGCTCCCCACCCCTCGCTCTTGTCACTCCATCTAGCAGCTTGGCTGCTCCGCTTCCCTACTTAGCCAGGTCTGATCTTCTTTCACCTGCAGTTCAGAATATACTAGTGGCTTCTCATAAAGCTTCCACTACAAAGACCTACACTAGTAAATGGAAACGCTTTGTTTTCTGGGCAAATACACAGCATTTGGACCCTGTTATAGCTCCTTTAAACAAGATCTTGGAGTTTTTAACAGAATTATTCCACCAAGGAGCTTCTCCTGCCACTTTAAGAGTGCAATTGGCTGCCATTTCCAACTTTCATGTGGAAGAATGTGGGGCACCTATTATGGCTCACAGACTTTGTAAAGCCTTTTTAAAAGGATCTTTCCATATTAGACCACCAGTTAGAACTCCTACATCTCCTTGGAATCTGAACCTTTTATTGTCTAAATTGATGTTACCTCCATTTGAACCAGCCTCCTCTTGTTCATTGAAGTATTTGTCGTGGAAGACCCTCTTTTTGGTGGCCATTATATCGGCTAGGCGGGTGTCAGAGCTTCAGGCTCTCTCTATTAAACACCCTTATCTGATCTTTCACTCTGACAGAGTATCTCTTCGCACTAATCCGTCCTTTCTCCCCAAAGTTTGCTCTATTAATAACATTAATCAATCCATTGAACTCCCTACCTTTTTCAAAAATCACTCCAATAAGTTGGAGTATATGTTACACAAGTTGGATGTTCATAGACAACTTAGATTTTACCTGGATAGAACAAAGGATCACAGGAAATCAGATCAACTCTTTGTAGCCTTTGCGGACAGCAGGAAAGGTGTAGCAGTTACTAAACGAACCCTTTCCAAATGGCTAACTGATTGCATTATATTTGTTTATACTACTTCGGAACAAACTTTACCTGTCAAACCCAAGGGGCACTCTACAAGATCAGTATCTACATCCCTGGCTCATGCAGCTCGCTTACCATTAGACACTATTTGTGCAGCTGCCACTTGGTCTAAACCACATACATTCATTTCTCATTACAAGGTGGACAAGGTTTCTAGGGACAGGGCAACCTTTGGTTCCACTGTGCTCAAGAACGTTCTCCCGTGAGTTCCTCAGGAACATGGAGTTAGGGACGCTACCCAGGTGTAAGAACAAACGGCGAGATCGAACACTCTCACATTTAGAAGTTATGTCCTTACCATAACGTTCCATGTGGAGTGTTCATCTCGCCTTTGTTCTTACATTCCCACCCTCCCACCCTCAGGAAGAATGTACAGTTTGGTGCCTGGTTTGGTTTATTCTGATGCTGCATTCGCAGTTGTTGTGTATATATGAATGTACATATGTATATATATATGTATAAATGTTCTTGCAGTATATTGTTTTTGCATGAGTGTGTTTTTCTCTCTGACTTCTGGTTTGCTTGCAAACTAGATCTGAGGTAAAGGCAGAGGGGGATTGTGGGAGTTAGGTTGGTCTCGAGCTTCTTCTCGATGCAGAGCTTGCAAGCGGCCGACACGGAGCCGAGGATCGGCTCCGAACCCAGGTGTAAGAACAAAGGTGAGATGAACACTCCACATGGAACGTTATGGTAAGGACATAACTTCTAATTACTTAATGTCTGTGTATATTACTGAATGTCTGTTTAAAATGTTTGTAATATGTTGGAGCTTTTATCCCCGGGCCTCTGTTGAATAGGATTTTTTTTTCTAAAACCATTTGTACAAACCCAAATAAACACACGCAATAAATAAATAACTTTTACTGCTGGCTGTCATCTTGCAAATGTTAGTTTACTTTTAATGGATCTTTGTGTTAGTACTGCTTACTCTTTGCAATTGAATGCTGTAATTAAATCAAAAGGTGCTTCAACAAAGTATTAGTTTAAGGTTGTGCACACTTATGCAATTTTATGTTTTTATATTTTTTCCCCTAACAGATTGGTTTGTTTTTCAGTTGAATTGTACAGGTTACAGGTCACATTAAAGGTGGGAAAAGTTTTGAAATGATTTATTGTGGTCTCATTTTTTTATATCACAAAACCCTGGCATACAGGGCTTTGTACACTTTTTATATCCACTGTATGTATGTATACACACGTACATATATGTATGTATGTGTGTTTATTTATATCTATCTGTCTATCTCCACACAGATATTTCTGAGATACTTCTTCCTCACAACTTAGTCAATAATTTTCTGGTACTTCACTTCTGCTGTAGGCAGTATTACTTCCACTAGAATATCGACTTATTCTGATTACAGGATGCTGTTCACTAGGCATTTTTCTTTTTTTTTTTCTTTTACAGTGTCATTTGCTCATTCTCAGTACTGCATATTATTCAAGAGTCAGAGTTTGTTTATTTTTGCTCCGTGCTTGCAGACCATCAAGACCTCTCTAATCAGTCTCAGCCCATTTGTTTTCATTTATGACATATCTCTATACAGTACTGTACAGAGGTATGAGCCGCCCTCATTGGCATTGCGGCATCTGAGAGTATATGTTAAGGCCCTAATCCCATTCCTTGTAATGTGAGCACCTGCCCCACCACAGGGACCACCTGTGCCCCTCAACCCCACAATTATGCTTCTTGGCATACAGTCATAATGGCTACTGTCACTGACTTGGGTGACCACAGCCAACATTCTTACTGCATATTGTTTGTCATGTTGTTTTCAGTGTTACTGATCTTTTTTTATTTCCTGATATAAAGACAACAGTCATTCGCTCCTTTTTTGTTTTACATAGTAAGCTTTATTAAAACATAGTAATATCAGATCTGATGTCATTTCAGTCATTCACTCCTTTTTTGTTTTACATAGTAAGCTTTATTAAAACATAGTAATATCAGATCTGATGTCATTTTCATTCATTCCTTCCTCAGCTGATGGGTCTTGGATCCGTCCTCTGATCTGGCACAGCCGCATTCACTTAGACTCTTGGATCTCACTCTCAAGCTCCTCCCTTTATCCGTAATGCCTCAGAACCCTGTAATACCTCAGATATCATTTGCTGTTTCTATGCTTCAGAAAAGGATGGTGGTGTCTCGAGCTTTAGGGCTGTTTTGTCAACCTTATTTGTGAGTTAAAGTAGAAAATTGTTATATTTCTTCTTTATTTCACCGTTCCTCCCTTTTTAATTACCTGGTTTATCTGCGTTAGGCTTTAAAATTTTCCTGTCTGATTTTTTTCAGGGTACTGTTTCTACCATTGGTGGTAATTTCATTTTCCTTCTTTATTTTCTTTCTTTAAAGTTTCCCACCCATTCATAGGGTATTTCTGGTGTGCCATTGCTGGTATTTCTTCTTCTTTTATATTTTTGATTAAAACAAACAAAAAATGATAACACATCTTTTTTCTCTTTGTCCTTGTTGTTAAAATGGCTGAAAAGCTAGCAGGTTTCAAAAATTGTACTTCCTTTGGGTATAAGATACCCAATTCTCATGCCCATAGGGAGTGTGTGCCTTGTTTAGAGTTGGTCCACCTTGAAACCTCCTGTCAGATGTGTGGGTTTCAGTTCTCAGGCTTTGAGAGATTGCTGCAGTGAACTAGTTTTAAAAGGTTTGCTTCCTTCATCTGCTTCTTCCACTGCTGTTCTGCCTGTTCTCCGAAGCTTGCTCCAACCTTGGATCCGCCAACTAAATTAGTGAAAGATTGGATCCGATCTCCAAGACACTGAAGTTCTCCTAGGACTGAGAGAGATTTCTCTCTTTTCGCCACAGCCAGTCTAACCATGGCTCTGATCACCATTCTTACAAGAGATTCCAAAGAGAATATCACGTCCCCCTTCCACATTGTCCTCTTTCAGGTCTTCCCAGAGTCTGTTCAAAACAGATAAGTATAGTATGATGAGGAAGATCCTCAGGGCTCAGATTCAGATGGGAGTATTGCTGGCTCTGTCTCCTGTTGGATCCGTGAGTCTCCAACCTATCACTCATCCACTTGTTCCTCCTTCTCCAATCCATCCAGCAATTTCAGAGCCCACAGATCCGAGAATTCCAAGAGTCGACTGTGCCCCTAACTCATTCAACGCTGATCCCCCCTAGAGCAGGATGATTCTTGGAGCTGAAGCCTTGGTCCCACATCCGTGGGATGAGTTTGACGCCAAGGTTTTCAGAGCAACCACTTCCCCATGGATCTTCCATGCTGGATAGCTTGGGTCTGACTTCTCCATCTTGGCAGGAGCCTGGGCAGAGTCGATGCTTGGCAGCATCTGGAGCTTTGGCTCCAGTGAGGCCAGCAAAGGCTTCTCCTAGTCCTTCTGCCTTTAAGGTGGTGAAGAGGGCTTTCTCTCATCTGAAAGTCCAGTCTACTTTTACCTCTTCAGATCCTACCCCTCTTCTGCCTTTGGATCCAAGTTCTGAGTCTCATCAGACTATCCCACAGAGACAGCCAGCCTGTTCAAGCTTCCATGAAGTTCCTCTGCAAGAACCTCCCCTCAGTTCTGATACCTCTCCAGATCATTCCACTGACAAGGTCCCCCAGAAGTGGTTGTGCAAAAGGAGAGACATAAATTCATCTCAGGAATATTTAACCGAAGACACTGACCTTGATGAAGGTCTCCAACAGAAGACACCTACTTTGAAGAGAGAGATCCTTAGGTAGAAAGGTGGATAGTCTTCCAGTTCCCCTTCCCACGAGCAGTCTGTATTCCTAGAAGCCTTCAGGTCCGGCCCATCTATATCCTGGGTTACCCCCCCCCCTCCTCCAGGGATGACCTCATAGATCTCTTGTCTTGATGGGCATGGAAGGAACCAGATACCGTGGAGCCCATTCCTTGCTGCCTCATTAAATTTTTTGTTCCACTAAAGACAGGCCTCCTTTCTATAAGGTATTTCCTGTGGATGCCATGATGGTGGTGGCGGCCACTAAGAAAGAGCTAGCAGATAAAAACTCTGCTGTCCATCCTCCTAACACAGAGTCTAGGACAATGGATAGATTTGGAAAGTACATTTACGACCGTTGCTTAATTATTTGACACATTTCACCAGAGTACAGAGAGACTTGATTAAAAAAAACTCTCCAAATCTCTTCCTGGGTCCATGTCGGCAAAGGAGTGCAAACAACTATCTTCACAGCTAGCCACCCTTCAGTCTGTTTCCAACGCATCCATGAGGTTAATCTCTCATGCAGCCGAAGGTTCTTCATGGGTGGTAGGTTCTGATATAACTGTCAGAAACCATACGTGGATGTGCTTCTGTGATTTTGCAGGGCCCCTCAAATCTTCTTTCATCAATGCTGCCTTTGAGGAATCTTCCTTGTTAGATCCAACAGTGAAAGAAACGCCCTCCTGTAGTGAGCAAGATGGGAAGGCTTTTGTCTGCCATGGAAATACATTTTTCAACCCGCAGAATTTGTTTTCCAGGAATCATTGTGAAGGTAAAAGTATGTGGTTCTGAAAATCATAAAGTCCTTTCTAGTACTCACAAGGGGTAAACTTCCCCCAAAGCCCTTGCTGCAGAGGTGGTCTGCAAACCAAATGGTTTTGAGATTCCTTCTCCGGTAAACCTTTCCAGAGCTCTTGATTGGTTGCCCAACTACTGTACTCTAGAGGCAGTCGGGGGGGGGGGGGGGGCACTTATCTCTGCACCCAAAAGCCTGGGCATCAATCAGAAAAAAAATACTTGGTTTCGAAAAATTATATCCAGAAGTTATTTCTTTCCCTTTATGCAAATCCCACCAACTAAACGGAATAGACTCCTTGACATTCCATCCAGTCAGTGGGCGTTAGCAGCTCTAGAACTTCAAAAGCTGCTAGGAAAAAAAGTCATCCATCAGATCCCACCAGGTCAAAGAATATCTGAAACTTACTCACAGTTCTTTTAGTGCCAAAGAAAACAGGGAATCTGAGACCCATTCTGGACCTCGACATTCTCAATTATTTTGTAAATAATTCCAAGGTCCAGGTGGTCATGGTTCAGTCCGTTCTACCTTTTGTACAGAAGGATGATTGGATGTGCTCTGTTGATATCCAGGGAGCTTGGTCTCACATCAAAATGAACAGATGCACATGGGGATATCTGCGCCTTCGGCTGGGGGCCAGTCATTACATCTTCAGAGTCCAGCCCTTTGGTCTCAACATACCCCCCAGGGTGTTCACCAACTGTATGGCAGTGATAGCAGATCACCTGAGACTGCTTGGATTCAGGGTGTTTCCTTATCTAAATGACTGACACCTCACCACCCCAACCAGATATCTTCTTGAGAAAGCCAGGAACTACTTACTTCCAATTATGTTAGTCTTTAGGAATCACAAGTCATTTATGCCAAGTCCCATCTACAACCTTTTAAGTCTTGGAGTTTATAGGCCCTCACCTGGATGCCACCAATTAATTGGCCTTTCTTCCATTAGACAGAGTACAGTCCATAGGTGAGACAAATTCTTTCACATCCTTCTCCCCTAGCAAGACTGGTGTGTCAGGCTTTAGGGTCAATGGCGGCTGCTGTAACCTTGGTCCCAATGGCTTGATTCCATATGCATGTTTTTAAGTGGACTCTTCTACAGCCTCTGCCCTGTCCAATAAAACGTTCTCGGGTTTGCAAGAATTCCCCGTTTTAGTGGTTACAGGTCAAGCCCGGTGGGTCTGTATCACCACATCGAATGGTGATAAGTTAGAACCGAAAAGTCTGAAAGCCCTAAACCGCAAAGTTATGGAACATTGATTTTTTTCTCAGAGAAAAAAAATCGGTGGGCCGTCTTCGGGGCTTTGCTATTTCCTCCACTGTAGTGTGATCTCGGAGTTGGTATATTTAAATAGAGGGTGTGTGGGGCAATGCCCCCCACTTCAGTTTGTTTTAAAGTTGTGATTTTTTTTTTTCATGGAGCAGTGATTTTTTTCCCTGGGGGAAAAAACACTGTTCCGTGAGTTTGCTGTTTAGGGTTTTCGGACTTTTAGGTTCGAACAAAGGGCGTTCAAACTTATCACCATTCGATGTGGTGATATAGACCCAAGCCCGGTAGCCACGGTGACCACAGAAGCCTCACAATTGGAGGTGGGACATTTCTTGGGACGGAAAGTTCAAGGCACATGGTCCCCAGAAGAGACCAATCTACATATCAGTGTCCTAGAGATGAGAGCAGTTGTCCTAGTATTGCAAGCCTTTCAGGACTTCCTTCCTTTGAGAGTGATTGCTATCCTGACCGACAACATGTGAGTAGTTTGCTACATCAACAAACGGGGGAACCAAATCCTATCTCCTTTGTCGAGAGGCAATGAAAGTGTGGTACTGGGTGATCTCCTCCAGTTGCTTTCTTATGGCATTGCACATCTCGGGGAAATCCAGAGTGCTAGCAGATAAACTCAGCATGCCCATTCTGATGCCTAACAAGTGGTCTCTCAACCAGTTGATGGGGGAGAATATTTTCCATCAGTATGGTCATCTTTGCTGTGATCTATTCACCTTCCCCACAACATCAAGTGCAGCAGGTTCTTTGCCCTGATCCCCCTTCTGGGGGGGGGGGGGTCTCTGAGAGATGTTCTAGTCCACGTCTGGCCCTCCGGTCTCCTTTATGCTTATCCTCTCTTACCTCCACATTTCCCCAGAAGCACTTTGGTTGAAGAGCAAGGTTGTCCTCATTGCTCCTTTTTGGCCTCGTCAAGTGTGGTTTCCCCTTCCTGTAGTCTCATCTTCTGCATCCACTTTGGATTTTAGATCCCAGTCTAGATCTAGTCTGTCATCCTTCAGGGATAACACATCCAGACATTGCAGGTGTCAGGTTGACCAGATGGTTTCTCCAATTCCATTAATGGTTAGACAGCTTGGGATTCCTTCCCTGGTCCACCAGATACTGCTGTTATCCTAAAAGCACTCCACTAGAAGGATTTACAAGAGTAAATGTTAAAGCTTTTGTTATCGGGCCCATCAGAGAGAGTTGGACCCTTTTACTGCACCTATTCCTGCTTGCCTAGTTTTTCCCATATCGTAGGTCACTTAGCAGCCATTTCAAATTGTCATACCTGCTGTAATACTCTCACTCCCCCCTCCTGCCAGCTTCTTTCAAACTGTGCAAAGCATTCCTTACAGGTACTTTTTTTTTTGCTTAGGCCTCTAGTTAAAGACCCTATTCCACCTTTTGATCTTACTCTCTTACTGCAGGGTTTGACTCAACCATCTTTCGAGCCTTCTGCTAAGTCTGATCTAAAGTTTCTTTCTTGGAAAATGCCTTTTCTAGTGGTCATTACTTCAGCAAGGCAAGTTTCAAACTCCAAGCACTCTCCTGAAAATCCCCTTACTTGTTTTTTTTTCACAAAGACAGAGTCACATTACTTACTAATGTTTCCTTTCTGCCTAAAGTAGCCTCAGAGATTAACAAAGGTTAAACAAACAACATGCTTTATCTCTTAGATGTGCATAGACAGCTCCATTTTTATCTCCACGGGACAGGGTTTTAGAAAAACAGATCATTTGTTTGTCTCCTTTGCCCCCAACAGGTTGGGAAAAATAGTCTCCAAAGTTACCTTAGCAAAGTGATTAATAGATTGTATATTGTTTGTTTACAGTCAGTGAGTTCTGTCTTTGCCCATACATCCAAAACCTTAAATCCATGGCTACTTCATCTGCTTTTTGGTCCAGACTTCTGTTCATGATATCCCATCAGTTGAGGAATGATAAAAATGACAGCAGCAGATATTAAAGTTATGTATGCGCCATAACTATGCATCTGTGCTGTCCTTTTGCATTCTTCCTCAATTTTCTGCTCTCCTTCCCCCTGATCTTTCATCTGGGAGTGACCTGATAGTGACACTAGAACCACTGTTCCTGTTTGAGTTCCTATATTTCCTTTATCTCTCCATTTATATTGGCTGTGGTTAGTCCTCCTTTTTCTGGGGCAGCAGTTTGCTACAGTTTAAAAGAGAAAATATATATATTTTTTCTTTTAAATTAAAACCTGAGTGGTATAGTACTCTGTGCAGGGTGTAAACTGTGTCAACTGCTGTTCTCTTTAGTGTTTTTCTTTGGTGGAGTGTTTTTCATGGTCAACAAGTTTCAAGGATTCAAGACATACTCGGCCTGCAGGCACAGAATTCCCTTGAAGCCCATGCTAAAACCTTGTCTGCAATTGAGATCCACTTCTCCACCCCACAAAGGATTTTTGCCAGGAACCAAAAGGATGGAAAGAAGTTGTGGTTCAGAAAGTCTCAAAGTTTTAACAAGGATACTGCTGTGGACAGACCCTTCCAAGGCATAGGAAGGTGCAATTTTAATGGACATCATCCTAGAAGCAGAGGTGAACCAGAGTTAGGGATTTTGTGGTCATTTTACTGAGAATTCCTATCTGCACTCCTGAAGGGGTGCCAACTGCTTCAGTCTGGAAGTAGTGCGGGGGCACTTATCCCTGCTTTAGCATCTTTAGGATATGTCTGTAGGCCATCACATAAGGTGCATCGTGCTGAGGGTAATCACCAGAAGTTACACTATTCTCTTTCTTTTTCCTCCTCAGAAAAAGAGGAGGATTCCCAATATCCCACCCAGTCAGATGGAATCCACATTAGCAGAAGTAAAAAGCTACTAGAAAAAAAGAGCCATCCAGCAGGCCCTGCAAGACCAGTTAAGATCTGTAGTTTATTCCAGGTTCCAAAGAAAACAGGGAACCTCGGGCCAGTCTTGGACCTAAGCCACCTCACTCACTTTGTGAAACAGACAAAGTTCCAGATGTTCACAATTCAGGCCATTTTACCTCTCTTTGCAAAAGACAACTGGATGTGCTCCATAGATCTACAAGATGCATGCTGTCATATCAAGGTAATGAGGCAGTCCAGGAGATTTTTTCCTTTCCAGGCTGGGAGCCAGTAATTTCCAGTCTAGAGCACTGCCCTTTGTTCTCATCACAACCTCCCGGGTGTTTACCAAATGCATGGCAGTGATAGCAGCCTGTCTCAGACAGCTGGGGTTCCAGTTGTTCCCATATTTAAATGATTGGCTACTTACCACACTTAACGCACACTCCAGGGACTTCTAGTGTTCTAGTGGACAACCTGAGTAGGATCCATTCTTTTACTTCACAAGTGTTCTCTCAGTCGTTCAGTGGCAACACAAAACTTTGTCACTAGGGCTGACCTTGTTGTGATCTTTTTGCTTTGCAACTGAACTGGTGCAGTTACTTGCCCTGATCCCCTCCACAAGGTCAGTCACAGAGGGATGCTGTACACCAACATTGGCTCTGGGTCTTCTAAACACCATTCCCTCTTTACCCTTCTTAACAAAATTTATTCAGAAAGCCAGAAGGTGTAATGCCAAGGTGATCTTCATTGCTACTTTTTGGCCCAGGCAAGTTTGGTTCGCAGTTCCTCTGGCCTCATCTGCTACATCCATCCAGGATGCTAAGCTGTCATCCAGATCTTCTGAGTCACCCATCCATGCAACCTCACGTGGATCTAAAGGCTCTGAAGTTAGCTGTGTGGTTCGTCCAATTCTAATGATGGCCATAGTTGCCAGACTGTCAGCTTCAGCTGTTTTTTTATCTTGACAGCTTCTCAAATGCCAAATACTAGAAAGATTTATCTTAGCATGTGGAAAAGGTTCTCTATTTGGGCATCTTCTAATGGAATAGATCTGTTTTCATTTTCTCTTCCACCTGTACTGGGCTTCTTGTCACATATTTTCCAAAAAGGCATCATCGATAATCAAGGTTCAACTAGCAGCTATTTCCAGTTTCCACATTGGACATAACCAAACCCCCATTGCTTCCCTAAAGATTTTGAAGGCCTTTTTAAGGGGAACTTTCCTCTTGAGATCTTCCATCAGGGATCAATTTCCTCCATGAGACATTACAATTATGCTGTAGGCATTAAATCAGGCCCTTTTTGAACCTGCAGCCATGGTGAATCAAAAATATCTTTCTTGGAAAAACATTTTTCTGCTTACTATTACTTGTGAAAAGAGAATTTCAAGCTTTGCCCTGTACATGGTCTTCCATAAGGACATGGTATGTTTGAGGACTAATCTTATTTCCTCCCAACGGTGACATTCTGAGTAAACGTTAACCAGCCTATCAGTCTGCCAGTATTCTTTCCAAAAGTTTCAAATGCGAGGTTCAGTGTACAGCTACTGGATATTCAGAAACAACTTTGATTTTACATGCACAGGACTAAAGACATTAGAAAATCTGAACAGCTGTTTGTTGCTTTCTCTAAAGCGAAAGTTGAACAAGGTGTATCAGAAGTCACTTTGTCTTGGTTGCTTTTGGATTGTATAATGTTTGGTTATGACAAGCTGAGTATGTCTTTACTTAAGAAAACCAAAAGTTTATTCTACAAGGGCAGTAGCTATCTCTATAGTTTTTCTAGGCAGAGCTCCTGTTGACAAAATTTGTGTGGCAGCAGCTCGGTCTACAGATCACATGTTTGTGTCTTGTTATGAGGTGGATGTAGAGTCCCGATCTCAAACATCTTTACATCTTTTGGCTCCACCATTTTCCGGAATATCCTTTCTTGATGCCACCCAGATGTTTTGGCAGTTTGTGAATCTGTCCCAAAGGTTGAATCAGATTAAAACAGACATCAGATATGAAAGTTATCTACTTACCCTAACGATAGGTCTGTGTTGTCTTGTCTTTCATCTGGTCCAACATCCCTCCCTCCATCCCCCTTCCTAAATTATCACCTGGTGTTCCTTTGGAAAAGATGGACTTCACCAGGAACCTTGTACTTGAACAGCCAGAGTTGCTGTTTCCTGTTATTCTGGTCTTTTCCTCGATCCTTACTATAGGCCATACTATAGGCTAACATGTTTATTGTATAATGTACTGTTCATGAGGAGGTAGACTTGATCTGAGGTAGTTGTAGGAAACAGAAGGAATTATAGGTAGGAGGAGTCAGATCCATGGATCCACAGCTTCCAAAAAGTTGCCTAGGTTGAAGCCAGCAAATCAAAGGTTGAAGCAGACAAATGACACGGCAACACAGATCTGCTGTTACAGTAAGTGCATAACTTTCATTTTTCACCAGTTTCAGTCCAAACTACAGTTCAGAACCTACTGTCAATTTATAAATTTTTACACCAGTAACTTTAAAAATCTGAGTTGTATTTCTATAATATCAAGTATATGTTCTTTCTTAGGTCACTGTTACAGTACTCCAAATTGTTGGGTTATTTCAGTAGATAACCTGGATGTCCAGCTGGGGTACCAAAGCTATAACCTTCCATAGAGCCATTCATCCGATGTATTATCTAAGCTGATCTAAGCCCACAGACATACGAGTTTGAAACCTCTAACTATCTCGCCCCCAGTCTAATGCAGAACACGCATCCATCACTCTGTTCTAGACATGGTCACTGGTACAGTTGGCCTACACTGGTTTAGATAAGTGCCCTGTTAGGGTACCTACTTGTTATTTTTTTTCTTTTTATCATTGGTGTTTGTTGCTTTATTGCATGTCAGCAAGGAAAGGAAAATGCAATTGTGGTAAGCAGATTCCCTACAAGGATCTTCACTCCGAGTGCCTCTTCTGTTTAGCCACAGAGCACAATTATATGAATTGTACTGTTTGCCAGTCTTTTGTACTGAAAACCTTACAGATGTGACTTTCTTCCCTCAGCGCTTATTTGGAAACCCAGCCCCTTAAGCACCTCATCTGAGCTAAGATGGCAGACCCACATCTGATGTCTTGGAACCCGCAGTATGACTGACACATTCTCAGATGCCTGCTACCATGACCTTGCTGGTAGCCAGTATGACAGCTGAGATATGCACATTTGAAATGACTGATGCTACCAACACTATTGAGAAGAGTAAACCATGTATAATCTTTTCTGAAGGATTGGATGGTATTCCACAAATTTTAGTTAGAGAGGAAATATTTGAGATTCTTATTGAGGTATATCAGGGGTTGGAACCATGCATCCCTTGAAAGCGTGTCACATCTAAAATTAAAACTTAAAAAAAAAAAAGAAAGAAAAGAAAACCAAAAATATTTCCTCTCCTCATATGTCCAAGAAAAAGGACTGGATGGATTTTTCCCATGGTCTGTTTAAGTACATAATGGCAATCAAGCCACCATCTTTTGCAACCTCTGCCCCAGTTCATGCTACCTCTCAAAATAGAAATTTAAAATCATCTTCTGAGGATGATTAGGCAAAGTTAGAGTTTGATGAGCACTCTTTGGCCTACTCTTCTCAGATCCACTCTCCAGGCCAAAGTAGCCTCTTACCTCTCTCCTGATTCCCCTGTTAGGAAGCTTTATTTGAGGAAATCATCTGTGACATATTGAAACATTTTGAATGGGAATCTAAACAGATTTCTGAAGTGCAAAAAAGGATATTATAATCTTTTAAAGGTAGGCACCCCCTGCCCCTGCTATTCTTCCTCCTGTCCTGGAGGCCATTTTTGATTTGTTTTCATCAACTTTCACTGCTGTTCACTGTTATCCACCGACCTCTAAAAGGCCTGATAAATTTTAAAAGTGCCTGAAGGTTTAAAGTTTCTGTACAAGAATCTCTTGGCATAATCTTCTGTGTTTTCCATGGCTGCAGACAAGCCCTCTAAACTCTTACCTGCTGCTAATGCCATTCCCTCAGATAAACACAGCAGAGCATTGGATGGACTGGGAAATAAAGTATATATTTCTTTCACTGTAGCATTCAGAGCCATGAACTGTTAGATCCAAATGACTAAATATTTGTTGTATATCTTAGTGAAGTTAAATAAAACTCTGGCTTCAATGGAAGCACCAGAGAGTAGGCAACAGGCCATGTCTGTGCCGGCTCAGGGCTCACAGGTGGTTATTCATAGCATCAGATGCAGCTATGATGTAATGGAGGTTTCGTTCAGAGAAGTTGCTACAGATTCTGTTATCAGAAGGCATGGATGGCTACACTCTGGTCCCTTCCAGAGGACATTAAAGCCAAGTTGCTAGACTCCCCTTTGAATAGGGACCTTTTATGTGATTCCCCTGATCCAGCCAGCTTGCTTAAAATCTTACAAGAGCATGGGAAAATAATGAAAGATTGCAGACAAATCTTTCTTTCTTCACTTCTGAGATACCAGATAAACTACCCTGCCAAGCCCCCACATACTTCGGCCACAGGGAATCTAGGCCCCCACATAAGGCCAAGAAAATGCTTAGGAAAAGATTCCAAGACAAACAAGACAGGGAATATAAATCAGTGAGGCCTCCCTACCCAGACAAGCCAGCTTGAGTACCCTCTTTTCATTCCCTCCCCTCTCAGTGCTTCTTTACAAGAGACTCACCTCATCTGTGGAAAATGGGCTACTCATTACCACAGACAAATGGGTCCTGTCCATTATTCAACATGGTTACAGGCTGACATGGAAGAAATTACCTCCTTTCACGGGCATATACCTCCCATTCGAAGCAGATAATTTTTCTTTCACCCGTTATTCAACACTTACTCAAGCAAGGCGCAATAGACCTAGTGCAACAACAGTATGTGGATAAAGGGTTTTATTCAAGACTTTTTCTTGTTCCAAGAAAAGGAGGAGAATTGTACATGTCCATTATCAGCAGTTTCCTTAAGACTCCCCTCATTCAAGATGCTGTATCTTCAAACTCTTTTACCATTCATACTTCCATAAGCTTTTTCTGGTGTTCTTGAATCTAAAGGACGCTTAACTACACATTCCAATCCACCTACTTTCAGGAAATTTCTCAGGTTTTAAGCTTGCTCATCACATTTTCAGTTCTCTGTTTTGTCTTTTGGACTTTCTACAGCCCCTAGGATTTTCACAAAGTTTCTGGCTCCAGTCATAGCCTTCTGGAGGACTGAGGGAATTTAAATATTCCCATGCTTATATACCCTGTTAATACAGTCATGCTTTCCACCCCTACTTCAAAGTGCTGGGTTCATAATCATCATCAAGAAATCCACTCTAAAACCAACCCAAACCCTCTCCACCCCACTTCAAAGCCTGGGGTTCATAATTGGTGTCAAGAAATCCACTCTAAAACTAACCCCAGACATGGTCTTCTTACGCTGCAGATTAGGCACCACCTCAAGTAGGCTTTAATGACCCTAGACAAGATGCAGAGTCTCACCAGTTACTTCAAGTCTCTCCTGACCCTGCAGACAAGCACCACAAGAGAAATTCTCAGGACAGTGGCATTCATACCTGCAACCATAGCTATAGTTCCCTTTGCCAGACTTCATTTGAGAAAGAGCCAGTGGTAATTGATATCCATCTATTCCAAGCACTGTTATCCTCTGGACACTCAGATTCTTCTCCCCACCTGCTTAAAGAAAGAAATCCAGTGGTGGATAGTGTGATAAACCGCTGGAATTTTGTAAATAATTATATATCACTTGAAAATATTAATTTCTGTAGAAATGTAACACTGCCAGCCCAGCTAGATAGAATTTTATAAGTAATCCTATGTCTTATGTAAATATTAATAGGATTTGTAGGCTTGTTTTACAAATGTCAGAGAACTGTATGTTATGATAAACTATATATTCTGTACTGAGCTTCAAGAGTGTAACCACAGTGCACCCTGCTGGAAGAAAAGCAGAAATGTGTATAAACTATATGCCAATGCAAATCTGTGCTTTCGTAGTAAAAAATAGAATATATAGCGTTAACTTGCAAAACTCTAAGAAAACAAACTGATAAGTAAAGAGTTTTACAATGTGTTATAAAGTTAGTTTATCTTAGCTAAGAGAGAGGATGTATAGGCTAGGGGCTTCTTTCTGTTGTCTGGAAACAGAGGTAATTACAGGTTTCCAAGGTAATTGTTTTACAACTTCCGGTTCAGGCAAGCTTCTGAGAGAGAATTGTCAGCTTCTGAGAGAGAAGTATTTTTAACAGACATATGTTAAAAATGTAAGTTCCTGCTAGCCTGGGAAACTAGGCGGAGGTGACAAGAATGATGTAATCTGAGATGATTCAGCAGTAATGTGTATTATTAATTTGAGAACTATCTCAGAGAGAAAGTCAGTGCATTTTGTATGTTGTTGTTGTGGACCTGTTAACTCACCAGCACTTTGCCTTACTCTGCTTAGTTTTTTAGAACATAGTTTCTCTTAGAGATAGATAGGACTATAGCAAGATTAGTGTAGATGTTTTCTGTATTTGTGAGACTGCCTTACTATGTTATTTTAAAGTATTTCCTGCGACTGTGAACTCTATTGTCATTGTGCTGTGATAATGACTATTGTGTTGTGCTTTTATTATATACAGCCAAACTGGAGGCTAAGCTCAACCCAAGACTGGACCAGACAGTCAAGAGGAGAAGGGAATTACTTGCATCACACCACCAGTCTCATATGACCTATGAAACCAGCACTGGCAAAAAAACACATATAAATACACAAAAACGTACTCGGAGGCTCTAACTAAAAATCTGCAAAAGCAACAGAGACCTCCAGAGCAGACATCCAAGCAACCTTCACCCCCCCCAACACAAACCATGAAACACATACTTCACAAAACCAGTGTGCCATGCAATCACAGCCCTTAAGGCAAAATAACATACCCAACACACTAGTAATAGGTGACTCTATAGTCAGACACACTGACGACCCACTCACTAGGCTGAACAAGGAGAAGGTTACTGTTAGCTGCCTGTCGGGTGCCAGGATCCGCCACATAACACAAGCACTCAGGTCACTTCAGAACAAGTACAAATACGACTCTGTCATTGTCCATGTTGGTGTGAATGACCTGAGCTGTACCTCTGTGAACTACATGAAAAGAAACATGGAGGAACTCTCAGATCACGTATCCCAGGCCGGTATGACCCTGACCCTGAGTAGCATGCTGCCCTCACCAAGAATGATACCACAGTATAAAGAAAAAATTATCAATTTCAACAATTGGCTAAGTTTCTGGTGTCATTCAAATGGGATCCAGTATCTGTCAGCCTGGGATGACATGCTCGACAAGCCACGCTGCTTCGCTAGAGATGGCTTGCACCTGTCAACCTTAGACTTTCGAATACTGGCCAAGGCTCTTGCCACCCCCATAGTGCCTTTTTTAGGCAAGGCTCAAAAGACAAACCCACCGCCCTGTGTAGCACAAGTAACAAAAAACTGAGGGTAATGCTACTCAGTGCCAGAAGTCTAAACCTCAAAATGCACGCACTCGAGGCACTTCTCGGTATGGAGAAAATCGATATATATGCAGTAACAGAAACCAAGTTTAAAGCTCCAGAGCGCACCCCAGCACTACCAGGATACAACTCATACCATACATTTCGGCCACAAAACCTGGACCGAAATACAAAAGGCGGGGGCGTATCCATATTCATCAAGGATACCCACACCTCCAGGTTAGTGGCACAGCACGATGCTTCAGACGTCATCCACATGCAACTAACTACAGGCAAAAATGCAACTCAAATTGTAGCTTGCTAAAGATCACCCACCATGTCCCAGGATCCCCATTCCGCATTTCTGGAAACACTGGGAAAATAAAGGTCCTACCAAACACCCTGATATTGGGTGATTTCAATTACCCAAGCATTAACTGGGAGAACTACTCAAGTACTAACTCCCTTGCCCAACATTTCCTAGAATTTATAAACTCAAACACCCTGGATCAACTGGTCAACACCCCCACCAGAGGTGACAGCATATTGGACCTGGTCATCACCAACATTGGCGACCGGTGTTACACACTGGAGGTCAACCTCTCGCTGGTTAGATCTAGCCATAAACTAATCACTTTGGATATCCACATTCCGCCCCCACTCCTGGTCAAAGAAACCACCATGAAAAACTTTTCAAAAGCAAACTTCATGTTACTTAAGACCAAGGTGGAAAGTTTCATACCCCCCATGCTAGCTGCCCAAGCTGCAAAATCCTTTACTAATGCACTCTACGGGCACCTATAAGAATGCATGGATTGTGCTATCTCAAGCAAAACCAAGACTCACTCCTCCAAGAAAAGGAAACCAGTCTGGTGGACCCCTGCCATAAACAAGCTATACAATAGAAGGAGGAAACTAGTACAGAAAAGAGTAAAATCCCAAGAGGGGAAGACATCCCTGATCAGTATCAGCAAGAAAGTATGATCCATCATAAAATCATCTAAGGCTAGCTTCGAAAGAAAAATGCCAGGGACTCCAAAGATAACCACAAGGCATTCTTTAGCTATTTCAAGAATCTAAGTGGCAATTCCCAGATCTGCTCGGAGTTAGTGCAGAATGGCACAAAATACACTGAACTGACCGATATCGCCAACATCCTGGCAGACAGGTTCAGTGCAAACACCCCCCTCTTACCCCCAAAAGGGCCCATAACCATACAAGAAGAATGTAGTGCACCTGAAATCGCAGACACTCAGGTTAAAACAGCCCTCTCCAAAGCCAAGAACACAGCAACAGTGAGACCGGACGGTGTCCCAGGCTGCATCCTACATGAGCTCAAAGATGAACTAATCCCTCACCTAAACACACTGTTCAGACTCAGCCTCTCCACAGGCTACGTGCCCATAGAGTGGCACACAGCAACTGTTATTCCGCTCCACAAAAGTGGAGCCGCAACAGACTCCGGGAACTATCGCCCTATAAGCCTGACTAGCTTGGTCTGCAAGTCTATGGAGCGCATCATCATCATGGATCTCATTAACAGAGACATTGGGAACCTCCAAACACTGGACCCTACCCAGTTCGGCTTTGATAAGGGTAGATCATTCCTCCTAAACCTGATGGACTACTTTGAGAGAATTACCAAGGCTGTAGACGAGGGAAAGGTGGTACACACAGCCTTACCTAGACCTCGCAAAGGCCTTTGACACCATTCCCCATTCTGGTATTATAGACAAGCTCACCAGCTTGAACTTAAACCCCTACGTCACAAGATGGGTTGCCATCTGGCTCACGGACAGAACACACATGGTAAGAATTGCGGGAGCTAGGTCTGACTCTAAACCGGTTACAAGTGGTGTTCCCCAGGGCTCAGTCCTAGGACCCATCCTGTTCGGCATATACTTCTCAGAGGTACAGGCAAGCACAGGAGGACTATGGCTGACCAAGTTCGCAGACGACTGCAAACTAGGGGCTGTAATTGACTCACCAGCTGACACAGACATCCTCTAAAAGGGTCTCACTGAGACAGATACCTGGTGTCAAAACCATGGCCTCAAGCTAAATGCCAAAAAGTGCATAGTCATCCCCTTTGGAAAAAACAAAGTACCCATAAATTACCACATAGGTGGTAGCCCCCTAAATACAGAAGACGAAATAAGGGATCTGGGGACCCAAGTAGATAGTAATCTCTCCTTTGATAATCACATTGCCAAAGTGGTTAGAAAATCTTTCTATGTGGCCCACCTAATCACAAAAGGGTTTGCATCCAGATCAAAAGAGGTCACTGTACCTCTCTACGCTTCACTTATCAGACCCATCATAGAGTACAATGCCCCATTTGGTTTGGGATGTACTTTACAAGACACCTGCAACAGCTGGAAAGACCACACAAGTACCTCATCAAGAGGATCACTGGCCTCAAACAGATGCCCTATACAGCTCGACGGAAGAAACTCCAACTGTACTCGGTTGCATACCGCCTACTCAGAGGTGATCTCTACCTGACATACAAGGCCATGTCCAACTCAGAATTGATGAACATGCTCCACCTAAAGAAAACCATATCCCCTTGAGCCACACACTCTAGGGATCTAAACCTCACCACAACAATAAATAGGACATGCTGGAGGGATAGAGTCTTGTCCCAGAGACTTCCCATGCTCTGGAACAAGATTCCAAACTACATTAGGCAGAGCTCCTCACTAACACTCTTCAAGAGAAACCTTGATGAGTGGATGGGAAACAGGAAGTTTACCCCGGGGATCACTTCAGTTGTTCTGCTGGACAGAGGCACAGGGAACTAATCTAATGAGGCGGCGAAAGCCAACACTTCCAGCTAGGCTTATAAATGCCTTTGGGCAGATAGCCTAGTAAACCTATTATTAAATATATTTAAACCTTTTTACTGTGGCTGTTTTGTATAGAGATAATTAAGCTCTTAGAGTACTTCCACGTGTATTTGGTGATACTGTATAGGCCATTCTAGAATAGCCGTAAAAGTTTGGTCACACTTACCATTTGGATAACAGTAACATTGCACAGTGGAATTGGTCACCCTTTGAGAAGGGCCTTATAGCAGTTGATAAATAGGGGTTCTGGTAGCAGTGCTAACTACCTTATGATCTGGACAGAAGGAGGTATAGCTAGTAAACCTGTGCCAGCCTTCTCCAGGTTTGTGTTTGTGTATAAATCAAATCTCTAAGTAAGTGTGTGTGTGTGTGTGTGTGTGTGTGTGTGTGTGTGTGTGTGTGTGTGTGCGTGTGCTGCTTGGGCAGGGACATGAAGCACTGGTTGGACAGAGAGAGTGCTGGGAGGACTTGGCTTGGAACCTTGGCTAAGGACTCCACTCTGTAGCTGTGCCAGTGGGGAGTTCTTTTGGAGATATATAGAGAGAGAGAAACCAGCTCCAGACTGACTGTGATCTCTGTGTGCTCTTCAGGGAAATTGTACTTCACTGTGTGTACTGTTCATCCTCCCAATGTGCACGTAACCCACTGGTGTTAGTGGTGAGGATTGAGGCTCCTTCATTACTGGGCCAGTGCACGGGCGTCACATATTAATTGTTTGACAGTGATGGGATATCCACATCAAATATTAATTGGTTGATAGCAGTGAGATAGCCACATCACATATTAATTTCCTTGTAGTGGTGTGAATATTGAATTCTTGTAGCTTTTGTATGGTGGTCATTGAAGGTGTTTTTCTACTCTAAATCAACCACACAGTGAACATTTAGAGTTCATATCACAATTGTTTTATTTCTTTTGTTAACTTACATAGTCAGGGAGAGCAGGCAAGTATGTCAGCAGAGGAGTATGACAAGCTGACAAGGAGCCAGTTGGCTGAGATGTGCCAGGCTAAATGACTGGTGCATGGAAACCTGACCAAAGCAGACATGATTGCAGCTTTAGTCACAGCTGCATCAGAGAATAGCAATCAGGAGGACAGTCAGACTGGCTGTGGGGATGTATTACTCAGAGAATGGCTAGCTCAGCCTTTCTAAAGAAGACTTACTCTGTCTGGAGTTAGAGACTTGAGTTGGAGGCCAAACATTTGGAAATGGAAGCAGCAGAGAGACTGAGACGTCTAGAGACTAAGGAGAATGAGAAACTGCTACGCCTGGAACCTGACGAGAAGGAGAGGCAGAGGCAACATGAAAATGAGATGCTGACTCTTCACCAGAGTCATGGAGGTAATGGGGACGGGAGTAACTGAACTCCAGAAGCAATAAAGGTCAGTAAATTTCTTTCACAGTGGGGGATAATTTTGATAGTTTCATTCATATGTTTGAGTGTATGTAAACAGTACAATGTTGACCAAGGGTTCTGGGTACGGTTCCTGACCCCCTTACTCCATTGTAAAGCTGTAAATGTTCTTTCCAAACTGTCTGATATTGACTTTTTAAATTATAATGTTGTAAAGAAATGTTTTCTAGAATTTTTAAGCTAACACCTGAAGCTTGTTTGAAAATGTTTTGTGAACATAGACGCAAGGCAAATGAAAGTGTGTGTGAATATGTTGCTAAACTAAGCACTTATTTTCATAGGTGGGTGAGTGGATGTCAAGTCACCACTTTTGAAGGGCTGGCAGACATTTTGCTGAGGGAACATGCCCTTAGCACTTTGGCTGAGAATATGAGGATCTGGTTATCTGCTATACAATGCTCTACTGCAGATGAGTTGGGGAAGAAGGGAGACCTATACCTAGCAAACAGGGCATCACTGCACAGGAAAGGGACACCCGGTCCTGCACATGGGTCTTAGGGAACACATGGTGAGCAGCCCAGGTTGCCCCAACAGAATCTGCCTGTACAGGGAAAGCCACTAGGCCAGGTACACTTCCAGGACCTAGAGTTAAATGTTTTGAATGCAACTAGTGGAGCCATGTAATATTTAGATGTCCACAGAGGCAAGGTGGGGAACAAAGGATGAGGGAGCCAGTAAGTGGGAATGACAAAATGCCACCAGTAGGTTGTCCTGAGACAACAAGGGTACGAAACTACCATCCTGCAGATGTCCTGATAGGGAAGGATTTTGATAAGGCAGTACCAAGTGTTTATGCAGTTATGCGCAGTCAGGCATGGAAACAAGCATATGGAGCTTTTAACCTCGGAGAGACCCAGACAGACTGCACACTTGCAGCCAGGACTGTGAAGTGGTTACTTCAAGGAGGGAGCTACCCTGTAGCAGTGAGACTGGAGGTGAGCCACATCTGCTTGTTGGTACTGATGTTCCCTTAGACAGAGTGACTGCAAGGGCAGAGATGAGTAGTAGTACTCAGGCTGACAGTGAGGCACCGCTGTCAAGAGGATACCAGACTTCTTGTAGAAGGGGAGCTGGGAAGGTTACAAAGAGAGAGTTGAGACAGGCTCAGCTCTCAGACCCTACATTAGAAGGCTTGAGAGAGGTAGCTAGTGAGGCACCTGCTTCTCAAGAGAAGGAGGAATCTGTATACTGGGACAGAGGGTTACTGTATAGAGAGTGGAACCCTGAGGGAGGGCTAGAGGGTGAGAAAATTCAGCAGTTGGTAGTGCCTAGAGCCTACCATCTGGCACTTCTAGCCATAGCCCATGATATTCCCTTTGCAGGTCATATGGGCATAAAACATACAAAGAGACGTATTATGCAAAACTTTTATTGGCCTGGGATTTCCAGAGACGTAACAGGGTACTGCAGGACCTGTGAACAATGCCAAAAGGTAGGCAAGGCAGGAAACAAGGTGAAAGCTCCTTTGATGGCTTTGCCTGTGATTGAGGAGCCATTTCAGAGGGTAGTTATGGATATTGTGGGGCTTCTGAGTTCCCCAAATTCCACAGGGAAAAAGTATATTCTAGTGGTAGTAGATTTTGCTACAAGATACCCTGAGGCAGTGGCTCTGTCCTCCATTGAGGTTGAAAAGCTGGCAAATGCTTTGTTAAAGATTTTCAGCAGGGTAAGTTTGCCAAAAGAAATACTGACAGGTGCAAATTTCATGTCAGACCTGCTGGCCTGTCTGTGGAAGTACTATGGGGGTGAAGCACCTAAAGGCCACTCCTACCATCCCCAGACTAATGGTCTTGTTGAGAGGTTAAACTATACACTCAAGTCTATGCTATGGGCATTTGCAGACTAGGACAAATATTTGCCCCATCTGTTGTTTGCTTACAGAGAAGTTCCCCAGGAATCCACAGGTTTTTCACCCTTTGAGCTTGTGTATGGGCATAGGGTGAGGGGGTCTCTGGACTTAATTCGTGATGAGTTGGAGAGTGTGTGTGAATCCCATAAGGAGTCTCTTGTGGCATATGACCTAAACCTCAGGACAAGGCTCAGGGAACTCATGGGCTTGGCCCAGGAGAACCTGGCAGAAGCCCAACAGCAGAAAAAGATCTGGTATGACAGGAATGGTCGAGATAGAGAGTATGCTGTAGGGCAGCAGGTAATGGTTCTTATTCCTGTCAGACACAACAAGCTGCAGGCAGCTTGGGAGGGACCCTACAAGGTAGTAAGGAAGGTCAGTGATCTTAACTACATGGTAGAGCTGCTAGGCAGGAGGCAGGGGCACAAATTGTGACATGTTATGATGAAAGCTTACTATGATAGGAAGGCTGTTGTGCTGAGTATTTGCAGTACAAGGCAGGAGGAGTCTGAGGGGGATCTGTGGCTACGGGGAGCCAGCCAGGAAAATCCCAAATTACTGTGGTGGAGCTTAGGGATGTAGGCATATGATGGGACAGTGCAGCACGGTACTGGGGTCAGCAAAGCCAAGGTAGCTAGAATCTCAAGACAGGGAATAGTGTTAGGTATTCCCAAATAGGCTCAAACCTGTCATGCCACATTTCTCAAAGATCACTTCAAAAACTAGCTTGAGTTCTCGTGGGGGGAGAAATGTGATAAAATATGATAAACTGAGATGCTGCCAGCCCAGCTAGCTGGATTTTTGTAAATAATTATATGTCACTTGAAAATATTAATATGATTTATATAGAAATGTGACACTGCCATCCCAGCTAGATATAATTTTATAAGTAATCCTGTGTCATTTGTAAATATTAATAGGATTTGTAGACTTGTTTTACAAATGTAAGAGAACTGTATGTTATGATTAAGCTATATGCTCTGTACTGAGCTTCAAGATTGTAACCACAGTGCACCTTACTGGAAGAAAAGCAGAACTATGTATAGACTATATGCCAATGCAAATGTATGCTTTCATAGTAAAAATTGAAATATATAGATTTAACTTGCACAACTCTAAGAAAATAAGCTGATAAATAGAGTTTTACGATGTGTTATAAAGTTAGTTTATCTTGGCTAAGAGACCGGATGTCTAAGCTAGGGGCTTCTTTCTATTGTCTGAAAACAGAAGTAATTACAGGTTTCCAAGGTAATTGTTTTATGACTTCCAGTTCAGGCAAGCTTCTAAGAGAGAATTGTCAGCTTCTGAGAGATAAGTATTTTTAATAGAGACATGTTGAAAATTTAAGTTACTGCTAGCCTGGGAAACTAGGCGGAGGTGACAAGAATGATGTAATCTGAGATGATTCAGCAGTAATGTGTATTATTAATTTAAGAACTATCTTAAGAGAGAAAGTCAGTGCATTTTGTATGTTGCTCTGGACCTGTTAACAACTCACCAGCACTTTGCCATGCTCTGTAAGTACATTATTTAGAACATAGTTTCTCTTAGAGATAGATAAGAATATAGCAAGATTAGTGTGGATGTTTTCTATATTTATGTGAGACTGTCTTGCTGTGTTATTTTAAAGTATTTCCTGTGATGACTGTGAACTCTGTTGTCACTGTGCTGAGTTAATGAGTATTGTCTTGTGCTTTTATTATTTATTATTAAATATATTTAAACCTTTTAACTGTGGCTGTTTTGTGAAGAGATAATTAAGCTTTTAGGGTACTTGCACATGTATTTGGTGATACTGTATAGGCCACTGTAGAATAGCCTTAAATGTTTGGTCACACTTACCATTTGGATAACAGTAACATTACACAGTGGAATTGGACACCTTTTGAGAAGAGTCTTATAGTAGCTGTTAAGTAGGGGTTCTGGTGGCAGTGATAAGTGTCTTATGGTCTGGGCAGAAGGGGGCATAGCTAGTGTACCTGGGCCAGCCTTCCCAGGTGTGTGTTTGTGTATAAGTCAAATCTCAAAGTGTGTGTGTGTGTGTGTGTGTGTGTGTGTGTGTGTGTGTGTGTGTGTGTGTGTGTGTGTGTGTGTGTGTGTCAGATACTTGAGCAGGGACACGAAGCACTGGTTGGACAGAAAGAGTGCTGGAAAGACTTGGCTTGGAACCTTGGCTAAGGACTCCAATCTGTAGCTGTGCCAGTGGAGAGTCCTACTGAGGATCTGGAGAAATAGAGGGAGAAGCCAGCCCCAGACTGACTGTGATCTCTGTGTGCTCTTAAGGGAAATTGTACCTTACTCTGTGCGTACTATTCATCCTCCCAGTGGTGTTAGTGGTGAGGATTGAGGCTCCTTGATTACTGGGCCAGTGCACGTGCATCACAGATAGCATAAGTAAACCTCAACCAAGGCCTACCTTTCAAACTGTAGGTACAACAACAGGGGTTGCACACAGATGCTTCAGACAATGCATGGGAGGAGCGGTCATGCTTTCTGAAAGTTCAGGGCCAATAGCCTCCAAATCTAAGATCAGAGTGCATCTGTCTGAATGAGCTTTAGGCACTACTTCAGGGCCCTGTACATTATTTCCCATTACTGGGCCCCAGGACCACTCACTGTTTTCAAAGACAACACCAGATCTTAGCAGCTATGCAGACTAGCTCTTACAGCATGGGATCAGGGCACAAAAGCAAACCTGTCTTTCCATTTTCTAAGCAGGTCAAGGGAAGACCCTGAGAAATGGGTGCTAAACAGGGAGGTCTTCCTTGACTTAGTCGACAAATGCTGTATTACACAAGTAGATCTCTTTGCATCTGTCCAAACCAAACAACTTCCTCACTTTTGCACCAGCACTCCTTGTCCTCAAGCATGAAGAACAGACACCATGTCTTTTCTTTGTAAAAGGAGATCCCTCTATGCCCTCCTTTTGGCTAAAGCAACATTGGTTCCACCTTCTCTACTACCTAGCCAGGAATCATCACCACAAGTTACCTCACACAGTGGACTTGCTCACACAACACAAGGCCTCACTGCTTCTCCCCAACCTGACTCTGTGGATGATAAGATTCTGATCCCTTTCAGATTCCAGTTTTCTGAGAACATGCTACAGGTTCTCCGGGAGGCAAGGAAATCTGCGACCTGGAAATCTTGTATATCAAAATGGTAAAGGTTTTCTATTTTGGTATCATGCTTTTGAACAGGACCCTCTACAAATGGGGTTGCCTCCATTGTTCTGTCATATTTGTTTGAGCTTTTAAAAGCTGTACTGACATACTCCTCCATCAAGGCACACCCTTCCACTATTTTGGCCTGCTTACCTCTTGCTCCTCCTATTTTGTCTAGGCCAGAGGTAAAATTGTTTCTGAAATGTGTACTCCACCTTAAATCACCCAGAAAAGCTATTTTTTTGTCTTGGGACCTCAGCTTTGTCCTTGAAAACCTCACTCTTCCGCCTTTTGAACTAGTAGCCTCTGCCTTTCTCAAATTCTGTACTAGGAAAACCATACGAGTCTTTGAGTTCCAGGCCCTGATGGCATCCTCTCCCTCTTAGTGGTCTTTGAGGACCATCCTCTCCTTTATGCCTCAAGTGTTAAATGAGCTATCCCTGAATCAGGCCATCATTCTCCCTAATTCTTTCCTAATCCACAGAATAAGGGAGAGAAAATCTGGAGCTCACTGGATGTACATAGACAGCTCAGATTTTATTTGGGCAAGACAAAAGTAATCTGCAAGACTTTATTTTTGTTTAACATTTGTTGACTGGGAAACTCCAACTTTGGAGCCAATTTTCGGCAGAGGCCTGGGGAGAAATGCTCCAGACGCATGTCTTTTTAACATGGGAGGAAACCGGAGCACCCGGAGGAAACCCACACGAATTAAGGGAAGACATGCAGACTCCTCACAGAAGGCACCCCACACGAGAATCAAACCGGAGAATCTCTTGCTGTAAGGTGACAATGCTACCGCTACACCACTGTGTCGTTACCAGCTGTTTCCTTCCATGAGTCCAAACTAAGTAGTCCTGTTTCAAAGCAAATTATTGCTAACTGAATTTCTGAATCCGTCTTTTGTTATACTCAACATGGCAAATCTTTGCCTTCTCAAGTGAGAGCACATTCTGCCAATACAGTGGCCTCATTTGGAGTCACTTATAAGAGAGTAGATTTGAGAGTTATCCTAGAAGCAGCTACCTGGTCTGTGTATACATTTACCAACATTATAGGGTAGATGCTTTCTGTAGGTCCAGAGCTGCCTTCACTAGATCTGTCCTCTTGGGACTGCTTGATGGCTCTCCCATGTGTAATCTAGCCATCCTTTACACTACTTAAGCTTTGGGAATCCAGAAATAGGCACCAGAGACCAGCAGTTCCAACACAAAAGTAATTTAATGCTTAAAGACAATAAAATGAACACACAAGCACATATAACATTAACACTGATAAAAACACTTCTGGATTACTTGTTACGTTTTGGGAATTTTTACCACATTTTTACAGTTTAAGCTTTGGGAATCGCCCAACAGTTTGGAATACTGCATCAGTGATCTAAGGAAAGACATAGTGGAGTTGTGTAAGAATTTACCATAACAGTAGATGTCTTGCTGATCACTTTTTCAGTATTCCTGCTCATCCTGACACACCCTGTCTACCTTTGCTTACCTCTTTTATGGACTGAGGAAGTACCATTTTCTCCGTTCTCTTATCCTAGCGTACCAATTACTCTAGTATCCTCAGGTGTCTGCAGGCTTCCTAGCTTGCATATAGTCTGATGTTTCATGCTTATTTGTCCACTCATGAACCCTTATGCTCATGGGCTTTGGTCATACATTAGACATTTGGCTGTATGGAAGGTTTTGGCTTCAGTACTTTGGCCAGATCTCCATGTTATCTGGGTAGATCACCTCACAGTTTGGAATTCTTTAACAGTGATCAGTAGGACATATTCTGTTAGTTCTTACACAGCTGTATTTTCACCTGGCTGTGTGGCACAGGTATGGGTACGAGAGCTGGTTTTGGTAAGCTGGGGGATGTCTAAAATATTGGAAAAATACATTCGTAAACAACTGTTCCAGTACTTACTTCATGAAAACCTATTCACCCCAACCCAATATAGCTTCAGATCAGCACATAAGACATAATCTGCCCTTGCATCTTTCCTACACACCATCATTAATGCCACAGATAACAGTAAATTAGTCTCCTTCCTCTTTAAAGCTCTTGATGTTGTCTCCCATCCCATACTACATCAAACATTTCTGCCTTAAGTCTGTCCAGCTCTCCTCTTAACTGGTTTACTAGCTGTCTAATCTTTGCCAATCTGTTAAATGGCTTTCTGCTTTCTCTCCTTTTCTCCTAGAGAACACTGGTGTCCCATAAGACTCCATCTGTGGCCCCATTCTCTTTAATATACTTGTTAACAATCTTCACATATCTTCCCAACATGTTTGTGTGACACAATACACAGACAGTGCCAATCTACAAGCTGATCTGATGTTATCTGTTTCATTATTCATTATGACTGGGTCTTGCATCCGATCTGGTATTTTACAGACTTACATTCAAGGCTTGAGCTCCTTCTATCTCCCATAATCCTTTTCTACCCTCTACCCCTTTGATCTCGTTTGCCATGTTTCACAACGGACGTGATTCCTGGCTCGTAGCTTTCTTCAGGGAAATTTATTTGAATTTTCCCCAGTTAAGTGAGTTTTTTCTATTCCTTTGGGTAGTTTAGACTTTTTTCTTCCTCCCCTCCCTCATTTAGCTTTCATTGGCGTTAAGCTTGTGTATTTTCCCTTCCTTTTTTGGCTGTTGGTGCCTTTTTTGTACTTTCCCTTTTACCTTTTTCAGATCTGGAGCAGCGTCTTCCCCTCTAACAGGAATGTCCTAACCCATTATGTCCAGGATCACTCCTCCCGAGATAGCCTTCAGGCATCCGGAACCCTGGGTTTCCCCTCTCTTCTGAGTCCTCTCCTGAATCCCTTACGGAAGAGGTGCCACGGAAGAGACAGTGCAAGAGGAGGCACTTGGGCTTCTACATGGAGTCCCTCATGGAGGGCACAGATTTTGATGAAGGGGGTGGGTCCCCCAATATCTCTGCCTTACAGTGTCTCCTTCTGAGGCAGTCTGGAACTGTTAAAGCAGAAAGGCAGATGGTCCCCCCAACCCCTGTCTTCAGAAGAATCTCTGTTTCTGAAGGTTTTCAAAATATGCCCAACTTCTTTCTTGGTTTCCCCCCTGTGGATGAGCTCATTGATCTTATAGGATGCAGGGTGTGGAAGGAACCTGATACTGTGGAATTAGTTCCTAAGAAAGCTGATAAGTTTTAGAGCCTCCCGTAGACAGAGCACACTGGTGCAAGGGAGTGCCAGTCAATGCCACAGTACTTGCTGGGGCTACAAAACAGGAGCTGGCTGAACAGCGTTCCAACGTTCATCCCCTGAACTGAGAGTCTCTGGTGATAGACAGACATGGGAAGCACGTTTATACTTCAGCCGTGTTTGGTCTGAGAGCCCTTAATTACTTGCCGCATTTTACCCACCTCCAAAGAGATCTGGTTTCTGAGCTAACCAAAATCCCTTTCAGAGTTGATGCTGGCAGAGGACCTCAAGAAAGTATCTCTCAAGCTCAACACAATATCATCTTTTGCCAATTCCTCAATGAGGTTGATCTCCAATGTGGAGGAGGGTACCTCTTGAGCAGCCAGTGCAGGCATTGCCTTGAGGCATTATACGTGGATGCGGTTATGTGGGTTTGCGGAGCCCTTCTAGGCGTCTTTTATTAATTCCCCCTTCTATGGCTCCTCACTGTTTGGACCATCAGTCAAAGAAAAACCTTAACCCACAGTGAGCAGGAAGGCAAGATGCTGTCGGCGGTCAGGATCAAGTTTTCTATCCACCAAAGGTCCTTTTCCAAAACCAACTAGGAAGTAAGAAGCTCTGGTTCTGCAAGTATAAGGGTTCATTCCAAGGTGCTGCAGAAGGCAGGAGAAGGGGATTCAATGCCATTCGTGCCCTGGAGGCAGAGGGGGGGGGGTCCTCAGAATCAGGGCTGCAGGGAACCCTTCTCTGAGAAGCCTTTTCAGTGCCCCTGAGGCATTGCCCAACTGTCCTTGAGGCAGTCAGGGGTCGGTTTTGATTGCACCCAAATGCCTGGGTGTCTATAACAAACGATCAGTGGGTGCTCAAGGTCATATACAGGGGTTATTGCATTCCCTTTTCCAACCTCCTCCAAATCTCAAGAGGGTTCTCCCCAATGTACCACCTAATCAGAGAGAACTGGCCTAGAGAGAAAGTTTAGCACCTCTAGAAAAAAGAACCATCCAGGAGGTCTCAGCATGACAAAAAGGATCTGGAACTTATTCTTGCTTCTTTTTGATGCCAAAAAAAAGACCGGGGACCTACATCTAATTCTGGACCTCAGCAAATTGAACTTATTCATCAAGAAGTTGAAGTTCCGGATGGCCACTGTTCAGTCCATCCTGCCACTGTTGCAGAAGGATGACTGGATGTGCTCCATAGACCTCTAGTGCACCCACTATCATATCAAGATAGACAAGCATTCCAGGAGGCATCTGCGCTTCTGGATTGGAGCCCATCATTTCTAATTTAGAGCCCTACCATTTGGATTTACCACAGCCCCCAGAGTGTTTACCAAATGCTTAGCTGTAGTAGTGGCAGCTCACCTGAGGCTACAGGGATTTCAGGTCTTTCCATACCTCACAGCTCCCTTGAGGCATCGATTGGTATCTGTCATGCAGTAGCTCTTGCAGACTTTCGAAATGCTAGGGATTACCGTCAACATGGCAAAGTCAAAGCTACCTCCAGTGCAAAGCCTGGAATTCATTGGGAACCATTTCAACACGGTAACAGAGATTGCAGCATTATCTCCTCACAGAGTGGACTTGATTAGGCAGCAGGTCAGGGCCATCTTGGAGGTACCATCGCCTCAGGCATACCTAATTCTTAGAGCCTTGGGGTCCATGTCGGTGGCCATTCTCCTCATACCACTAGCGAGATATCACATGTGGGTGCTTCAGTGGACCCTAGCGGTGCAGTAAGAACATTAGGCTGAGGTCTTCTGGTCATCCTATCCTCTTGCCCTAGCACTGTCCTCTCATTTTCCCATCACTGTTCCCTATATTGTTCACTTTACCCTGTAATTCTTTTTAATAATGACTCATCTACATAGCCAATTTTAGCTCTTTTCTGTAAACAAGCATCTTTCAAATTGTAAAAGTTGTAGAAATACAATATTGTTAGCCAGCTAATTATAGAAAACTGTTAACTATTTATAAATGATCTTCTACCATCTCATTTGTACTATGTAAGTATTACACACTGTTGTCTCTTCTTATCACACTTGTTTTGCAAATCGTGTATTACTGCACATGTATTAAATGTCCTGTTATTGGAACTTTCCTCCCTGGGCCTCTGCTGAAAATGGGTTCCATGCCCAGTTGAAATTTCCTACATACATACATAAATAAAGAGGCTGTGATATGGGCAGATGAATGGTTTTGGAAGGGAATATTACAAGTTATGAAAGTGTTGTAAGAGGTTTGCCCTGTTAGGGGATCACAAGGATGACGCAAATGTGGTATAGAACCCCTGTAAAGATGCATTGAGGAGGATGGTATCCATGCACAGAGTGTTGGACATGTGGGGAGGAAAATGATTGTGATAGACACGTGGTGGGTATGTAGGGAGGTGTACCACTGTGGCAGGGGGTTAGAGAGGTTGTGAGTAAATACCAGGTTACTATGACTTGTGTCTTTTTGGGATAATCTTCCTGGTCAGCAAACAAAACAAATAAAGAGAGGGGATGGGCTGGGAATAAAAGACTAGAACTACTCACTGGAGATGCACAGTGCCCAAACAGAGGTAAGCTTCTGAATAGTTGAAGCACAAGGAAGTGGAGAACCCCAAATTGTAATAATGGTGTTAATACAGTAAAAATGTGTAAGGGGTGAACCTTTTGGGAAGGAGTGATGCAGTTCAAATTATAGGGTCTGTTAATGTTATGTGTAAGGTGAGAACGACTAGAAATGCAGAGAAATTTTGTCCTACTGTAATAAGATGTAAATGTCAGATATTTGTGCTGTATGTACTGTGACATATATGTTGTATAATACATTATACAATTCTTCCTCTGAAACGTGCACGCTGATTGGCCAGCCCAACCAGCGTGCCCGTTGTAAATCCCTCAATATACTAATAGAAAAAGGTCCGGTTGCCCGGACTTTTTCCGTTAGTATAAAACACTGTCTCGCTATGTTAAATGGGTTTAACATAGCGACACAGGTTTAAAAAAAGCAACGCAAATCTCCGTTGCTTTTTCTCGCTATGTTAAACTCCTTTAACATAGCGACACAGTGTGTAAAAAGCAACGGAGATCTTGTGATCTCCGTTGCTTTTTTTTTTAAACCTGTCTCGCTATGTTAAATGGGTTTAACATAGCGAGACAGCTTTAAAATAAGCAACGGAGATCTCCATTGCTTATTTTAAACCTGTCTCGCTATGTTAAACCCATTTAACATAGCGAAACAGTAAAAAGCAACGGAGATCTTGCGTTCTCCATTGCTTTTGCCCACAGCTCTGATGTACTGCGTAGGCATGCGCAGTACATCAGAACTGCCGCGGAATACCAGACAGCTGTGGAAGGGCAGCAAAGAGGCATTATACAATGCCATTATTTAAGAAAAGTAATTATTTCTTTTCTTAAATAATGTCATTAGATATAATAACCCACTTCTGGGTGTGGGTAATGCGGGATTTAACCACGGTTGTCTTTGGTCCCGAGGGCGAAGCCAACCGTGGTTAAATCCCGCATTACCCACACCCAGGCGTGGGTTATTGCTATAGTAGACTAATGTGGAATGAGCATTTTATGTGAAAATGTCTATTCTAAATGGTATAGTTGAAAAGTGTTGTTGCATACACAATAAAAATAGTTAAAAAAAGAATTAAAAAGCCGAAATATTAGAAATGGAATGTTATACCCTGATGTTTATCAGCTGAAATGTCAGATAAAATGTTGCATATAAAATTGTATTAAAAAGAACTACAGATATGTTGTATATTACAATTAAAACTACTATAATTTAACTGGCAGTGCTATAGGCATCATAGAATGATGTGATATCTGAATTGTACGAGTGAAGTGTTTTTTGAGAAGTTATTTTTATTTAGAAATGGTTATGTGAAGCTACCTGAGGAAGAAAATATTTTTACTCCTAGTTTCTTCTGCAGTCTGAAAGTAAAGCTAATGTAGCTATTCGAAGTACAAGATGTGTTTAATTTCTTTATTCATACTTTCCAGTACCAAATATTACATTCAGTAGCAGGGCCTGGTACTTCACCCCCCTCAATGCACTGCTTGGAAAATAATGTTTTGATTACTGCCAGTGTGTAGCTGCTTCTGGAGACAATTTTTTAGTGTGTGGTAAGGAAACCTAGTGCTGTCAAGTTGTATTTGTCTGTTTGGGGATTTATGTTTTGCTTTATTGTTTTTGTGTTTGCACACTAAAAGTAGGCAGAACACCAACAAGTCCTTAATTTCAGAGGAAGCACTAAAACTGATGGAGGTAAAAAAAGGCAGGAACTGAATAATTTGTGTAAAATTGCTTATATGAGATATAGCAATATAATGTTTATAGGTTCATAGGTAGATACTAGGGCATTGGCCCTAGGGTCTATACAAGCCTAGCGAAAAAGGTACCCTGGCTTTCGCCAACCAAGCAAATTATTTATCTGTGCCCCTGTCAAGCAGAGCCACAGAAGTCATCCCTGGGGTGAATTTCCTATTACCCATCCAATCATCAAGATTTTTCTTGAAGAGTGCTAATGAAGAGTTCTGTTTAACATAGATTGGTAGTCTGTTCCAGAGTATGGGAAGCCTCTGGGACAGAAATCTATCCCTCCAGCATGTTCTGTTTATTGTGGTGACAAGGTTTAGGTCCCTAGAGTGTGTAGCTCGGAGGGATTGGGATTTCTTTAAGTGGAGCATGTCCAACAGCTCTGGGTTTGACATAGCTTTGTATGTTAGGCAGAGATTGCCTCTGAGTAGGCGATATGCAACGGAGTAAAGCTGGAGTTTTTTGAGTCGGTCTGCATAGGGCATCTGTTTGAGGCCAGTAATCCTCTTTGTGAGGTATTTCTGCGACCTTTCCATTTGTTGTAGATGTCTTGTGAGGTACATACCAAAAGGGGCGTTGTACTCTATAATGGGTCTAATGAGTGATGAGTAGGTCTTTTTTTCTGGATGAGAAACCTTTTGTGATGAGGTGTGCCACGTAGAAGGATTTTCTGACTACTGTGGCGATGTGATTATCAAAGGAGAGACTACTGTCCACCTGTGTCCCAAGGTCTCTTATCACACATTTGGCATTAAGTAGACTGTCGTTTATGTGATAGTTCATGGTACAGAGTTTTTACCAAAGGGGATGACGATGCACTTCTTGGCATTGAGCTTGAGGCCATGCCTCTTACACCAGGCATCTGTTTCAGTGAGTCCCTTCTGTAGGATGTCCACATCATTTGCGGACTTGACTATGTCTCCTAGTTTGCAGTCATCTGTGTACATTGTTAGCCAGACACATTCTGTGTTAATCTGTACATCAGAGAAGTAGATACCAAACAGGAGAGGTCCCAGGACTGAACCCTGTGGTACTTCACTTGTCACTGGTTTGAAATCAGATTTAGAGTCTGCAACTTTTACAGTGTGGGTTCTGTCAGTGAGCCAGTTGGCAACCCATCTTGTGACGTAGGGATTTATACCTAGTTTAGTGAGTTTAGCTATAATTCCAGAATGGGGGATGGTGTTGAAAGCCTTGGCGAGGTCAAGATAGGCTGTGTGAACCACCTTACCCTCGTCTACGGCTTTGGTGACTGCCTCAAAGAAGTCAGTCAGGTTCAGAAGGCATGATCTGCTTTTCACAACCCCAAACTGGGTGGGGTCCAGAGTTTGGAGGTTACCAATGTCTTTTTTTATGAGTTCCATGTCCTTGCAGACCAGGCTCGTCAGGCTAATAGGGCGATAGTTCCCAGGATCAGTGGTGGCTCCCCCTTTATGGAGTGGGATAACTGTTGCTGTGCACCATTCAGTGGGCACAAAGCCGGAGGTAAGACTATGATTGAACATGGTGCTTAGGTGGGGCGCCAGTTCGTTCTGAAGTACATGTAAAACGCAGCCCGGGATGTTGTCTGGTCCCATGGATGCTGTGATTTTGGTTTTAGAGAGTGCAGCTTTTACCTGCGTAGATGTGATTACAGGGACTCTGCATTCTTCCTGTATAGATATGGGCCCTTTAGGGGGTGAGAAGGGGGTAAAGTTAGCACTGAACCTATCTGCCAAAATGTTGGCTATATCAGGTGGGTTCTGTAATTTTCGTGCCGTTGTGCTGTAACTCTTAGCAGATCTGGGTGTTGCCATTGAGATTCTTGACATAGCTATAGAAAGCCTTGTGGTTGCCCTTAGAATCAGTGACGATTTTGTTTTCGTAGCTAGCTTTGGAGGATCTTATAAAGGCTGTCAGCTTCATACCGAGGCTGACCAGGGAGCTGCTCCGCTCATGGGATTTTACTGTCTTTCGCAACAGTTTCTTTCTTCTGTTGTAGAATTTGTTTATGGCAGGGGACCACCAGATTGGCTTCCTTTCTTTGGAGGATAGCATCTTGGTTCTGTTTGGGATAGCATGATCCATGCACTCGTGCAAGTGCTTATAGAGTGCATTTGTGTAGGATTCAGCAGTCATAACTGTATTGTCCATCTGCATGGGTGTCATGAAGTTCGCCACTTCTGTCTTAAGAAGCATGAAGCTGGCTTTGGAGAATTTTTTTACCGTGGTTTCCTTAATGGTGGGTGGGGCCGAGATGCAGATATCTAGGGTGATTTGCTTATGGTAGGATCTGACCAATGAGGAGTTGACTTCAGGTGTGGAACACAGGTCACTCATGTTGGATATTGTTGCCCCTGGTGGGGGTGTGGATAAGTTGATCCAGGGCATTGGAATTTATGAATTCCAGAAAGTGTTGAGCAAAGGAGTTGGTAGATGAGTAGTTTTCCCAGTTAATGGTGGGGTAATTGAAATCGCCCATTATTAGGGTGTTTGGTTGAACCCTAATATTTTCCAGTATATCAAGAAAAGAGGAGTGGGAATCCTGGGGCATGATGGGGGATCTGTAGCAAGCTACAAGCTGGATTGCAGTTTTGCCCAGAGTTAGTTGCACTTGGATAACCTCGGATGCATTATGATGCCCAACTAGCCGGGAGGTGTGGATATCCTTAATGAATATGGACACACTTCCGCCTTTGGTGTTCTGGTCCAGGTTAGATGGCCAAAAAGTGTGGTATGAGTTATAGCCTGGTAATGCAGGGGTGCTCTCTAGAGCCTTGAACCAGGTCTCAGTCACTGCACAGATATCGATGTTCTCCATTTTAAGGAGTGCCTCGAGTGAGTGCATTTGGAGATTTAGACTTCTAACATTGAGTAGCATTACCCACAATTTTTGCTTGCCTGTTTCTGTTACGGTGGTGAATTTGGCATTTGAACCTTGCCTAAAAAAGGCACTATAGGGGCGGCAACAGCCTAAGCCAGTATCCGGAATCCCAGGGGCGACAGGTGCAGGCCATCTCTGGCAAAGCATCATGCTCTGTCGACCATGTCGTCCCAGGCAGACAGATACTGGATCCCCTTAGAATGACACCAGAAGTTTAGCCACTTGTTGAAGTCATTCATTTTGTCCTTGCACTGCGGTATCATTCTGGGCGATGGCAGGATGCTACTCAGGGCTAGGGTCATACCTGCCTGTGCTACAAGATCTGAGAGCTCTTCCATGTTACTTTTCATGTAGTCCAGGGAGGTACGTCTCAGGTCGTTCACACCAACATAGACAATGACAGAGTCATATTTGTACTTGTGGAGTGACCTGAGTGCGTGGGTTATGTGGCAGTTCCTGGCACCCGACAGGCAGCTGACAGTAACCTTCTCCTTGTTTAGCCTGGTGAGTGGGACATCAGTTCATAGGTTAGTACTAAGCTGACTGCCCTTGCAAGCCATTGTAAGCCTAGTCAGTTATCCCTTGTGAGACTCAAACCCTGCACCTTGTGCTTGTAAGGCAAACGCCTTAACCATTAGGCCACCCTCCCAACCCCTGGTGCCTGTCTATGGAGTCACCTTTGACTAGTGTGTTGGGTACGTTGTTTTGCCTTATAGGCTGTGGTTTATTGGCACACTGAGTCTGTGGGCTGTGTGTCATTTGGGTTGTGTTGGTAGTGGAGGTTGCTTGCGTTTCTGCTTTGGAAGTCCCTGTTGCTTGAAGAGATTATTATTGAGAGCATCCCTGAATGTTTTTGTGTTTCTATGTGTGGATTTTGGTGGTGTAGATTTAGTGGGACTATGTGATGAGTGTGGTGTGGTGCAAGTGTTTATATTCTCCTCTTGACTCTTAAGTTCAGTCTTGGTTGGTGAAAGGTTTACCTCCAGTTTGACTAGATAAGTGCATCTCTCACAGGTTGTGGTGTTGGGTGGTAGGAGGAGAGGGTTAACTGTGTACATGAGGCAATTGCTACATTGCCCCAAGATGCCCAGATTCATCAGATAGACAGGAGAGAACACTGGGAGCTGACCGTTGGACATGCCTGAATAAAAAAAATACTTTTCTCTAGACAAGTGAGGAAAGTGAGTATAAGAGCTGTTTTTCTCTAAGCAAGTGAGGAAAGTAAGTACAAAAACTGTTTTCCTCTAGGTAAAGAGGAAGGCTGAGTGCTGTAGTAATTTGTAACTTATTTAGTGCTAAGAGCAAGTTCCGAACAAGTGCTGAGGCGAATAAGCAAATTCAAGTGCTAAAACTAAGAATCTGTACCTGGATCTTGTGGTAGATAGGCTACCTAGTGCTTACCATTCCCACTGATAAGCTAGAAGGCTTTCCTCCAACACAGAAAGGCTTGCGGGGCTCAGAAGCTTACATACAGTCCTGGATACAGCAGATCTGTATCTGGACTAGACTAGTTACAGGAAAGGTGGGAAACGAGCGCAAATGTGGGCTTTTAAACCAGAAAGTTGAAAGAGATGAAAAAACTGCCCAAATGGCCAATAAATTACAATTTCTGGGCCAGAAACCACTCTTGTGGTAGATAGGCCACCTAGTGCTTACCCCTCCCACTGATAAGCTAGAAGGCTTCCCTCCAACACAGAAAGGCTTGAGGTGCTCAGAAGCTTACAAACAGTCCTGGATACAGCAAATCTGTATCTGGACTAGACTAGTTACAGAAAAGGCGGGAAACAAGCACAAACACAGGCTTTTAAACCAGAAAGTTGAAAGAGATGGAAAAACTGCCGAAACAGCCAATAAACTACACTTTTTGGACCAGAAACCACTCTTATGGTAGATAGGCTACCTAGTGCTGACTACTCCCACTGATAAGCCAGAAGGCTTCTCTCCAACATAGAAAGGCTTTGGGGGCTAAGAAGCTTGCAAACAATCCTGGTTACAGCAAATCTGTATCTGGACTAGACTAGTTACAGGAAAGGCAGGAATTAAGGACCTAAGTGGCTTGCTCTTTACAAATATTCTATTAGGTAGAATGAGCTAGTGACACTAGACGAGAATAGAGCTGGGATAGAGCTGAACAGATGGGACTGGTAGGAGTGTCTGAAGTCAAAATATGATCTCACTGTACTCGGTTAAGTGAGCAAATGAGATAGACCCAGGAGGACTGTTCAAACACAAATTTACAGGAGGGGCGGGCAATTCCAAAGCCACCAGGATTAATGCCACAGCAAGAACAGGGAGGGTGGGTGGGAAACTAACTGCAGAGATAGAGAGAGACCACAGTATTCTATGAAACAAATAGAAAAATAACGACAGAGAGAGACAGACCACAGTATTCAATGAAACAAACAGAAAAATAAAACGCAGTACAATCTTTTACACTGCAAGTTTGTACTTAACTCAGCTAGTAATGCAGTTGATTGTAGGTATGTAGCAGAAGCCAAACAACTCAGATATTGAGCAGTAAAAAATTCAAAGATATGTGAGTAACACTTACAAATGTAGAGAAACCCTCTAGGCTAAGAGTTTAACATTGAATATCAGTGAAGTGAAACACAATGGCCCCCACTTACTGCAGAGACAGAGAGAGACCACTGTATTTTGTGAAACAATTAAATAGAAAAATAAATAACTACAGAGAGAGACAGACCACAATATTCAGTGAAACAATTAAATAGACAGAAAAGTAAAACGCAGTACAATCTTTAACACTGCAAGTTTGTACTTAACTCAGCTAGTAATGCAGTTGATTGTAGGTATGTAGCAGAAGCCAAACAACTCGGATATTGAGCAGTAATAAATTCAAAGATATGTGACTAACACTTATAAATACAGAGAAACCCTCTAGGCTACGAGTTTAACATTGAATATCAATGAAGTGAAACACTGCAGAGACAGAGAGAGACCACAGTATTCTGTGAAACAATTAAATAGAAAAATAAATAACTACAGAGAGACACAGACCACAATATTCAGTGAAACAATTAAATAGACAGAAATTTGATGCAGAAGGCTATGGGTTCTACTTCCACACTATGTAGATACATTGCTGATACTGTACTGTGTTGTACTTTTAAATGGGGTGGATGCTGTAGTGCTGAGAATGTCCTCTTTGGCGGAGATACCTAGTAACTATGAACCTGTTATCAGTTTGCCATCCATTCCCTATTGCAATATTCCTAGCTTATCATTTTTAGTGCAAGATAGGCAATTTATTCCTCATGGGCAACAGGCACTTTATTTGTAGATGAAACAATGAAATATAACATTGTTTGCTAGCAGCAACCTCTTCATTGGTTACAGATCTCTTTAATGTGGAATTGTTTAGATGAATTTTACTTTTGCAGAGATTGTGTATATTTACTGATACTGGTGGATTGTAGAAGTTTGAGTAGACTTTTATGATGGAAATGTTCTGAATTGGGCAGTTTTGTCATTATTGGTGCATGCATTTTGTTTCATTGTTTACTGGAAAAATATTCAAAACAATACATTTAAAACACCATCTAACAACTGTACTGTATTATACAAGGAATATAATTTAATGCAATCAGGAAGGTGTATCAAATAACACATTTTAGGTTTCCTGCGCAAGGGGCCTATGATTTGAAAACATCCCAAAGTTAATCTTTATCTGCTACTGGCCAGATGTATTTTCTTTGAATATGGGTTTCAATGCTGTTTCAATGAATGTGAGTTTCAAGGGCAGAAAAGTTTTAATGCTAAGTCTGTTTTCATTGTGAGACTGCATTACTTTGTTTAGCAGCTGTCTATTAGTGTTTGTGCTGTAAAATGTAAAATAAAACTTTTAAATCCAAATAATCGTAGAAGTAAAGCAGTATGCACATTTTAGTGTTTATGGTAAATGGGGAGAAATAGCCAAATAATGGGACATTGGAATGGCTGCAGGGGGGAGGCCCCATTCAACCAAACTCAAAGACAACCCTGGCTGAACTATACCTCTCAACTGTCCAGATTTTTGCAGAATGAATAGATTTTTGCTTCTTATTTTTGGTTTGTTCCTCATAAAATTTGAAGTTTTCTGGCAAATCATTTAGGAACAAAGTCACTAAATAATGACAGACATTGAGTTTCAGACTTCATACTCTTCAGACAAATGCATGCTAAACCAAGACCTGTTATTCTGTCAGCTGTCTTAAGTTTATACAAGAGCAATTTAGTACTGTTTGTATGTTCCCCCAATATATTTGGCCTTGTCCAGATTTCCTGCATTAAGAGGTTGAAAGGTACATGCAAATAAGTTGCTTTATAGAATTAGGTATATCCATATCTCTCAACTGTCCCCGATTTTGGCTCAAAGTGTTGCCGTCCCCCTAATAATCCCTCAAAATGGCAAATTTGGAAGAAATCGTGGAGGGTATACAATTAATAAGTAATTGTAATGATCAGTGTTATAGATTACTTTTAATTTCAGAAATGCATGTAAATTCTCTTATTTTGTCAGTTGCTCAAGTTAACAGTACTAATATTAAAAAAGTGTCCCTTCTTTGACAGGCCAGCTGTATTGTGTGGCTATTTTATATTTTTGCATCACATTTTTGCTCCATTTTTCATAAAACTGTGTTTTTCTGGCAAATTAGTTCATAGGTAGGTACTAGGCTATCAGCCCGAGGGCCTAAGAAGCCTAGCCAACAAGGTTCCCTGGCTTACGCCACCCAAGAAAGTTATTTTCCTGTGCCACTGTCGAGCAGAGACACAGAAGTGATCCCCAGGGTTTATTTCCTATTTCCCATCCATGCATCAAGATTTTTCTTGAAGAGTGCTAATGAAGAACTTTGCTTGACATAGATGGGTAGCCTCTTGCAGAGTATGGGAAGTTTCTGGTACAGGAATCTATCCCTCCAGTACCCCTCCCTAGTGGCAAATCATTAAAGACTGAAGTTAGAAAATAATGACAGACGTTTGAGTTTTAGATTTCATACCCTTCAGAAAATTCATACTAATAGTAAGACCTACTATTCTATTATCTTTCTAAGTTTATAAGAGCAATATTTAAAATTGTCCTTATTTTTGTCCCTTTGTCCAACTTCTGTTTATGGTTTTGTCCAGATTGTTTGGTCTGAGATTGAGAGGTACGACAGATGTGTCAGGGCCATCACCGTCAGCCAGAGACATTTCAAATTGTGACATACTTGTTGTACCCCACTCCCCCAACTGTCATAAGTCACTCTGGATGTGTCCAAGCAAAGCAAGGAGCAGTTATGCGGTGTAAGTGTGCAGAGTATCCCCCATCCAAGGTAGGCACAAGTACTGCAGTGGCTTTTCATCTGTCCTTCATTTTTCAGAATGTTCTGATTTTCTGTCATATTTTTATATTGTTGATTTATGCTTCTTATTCAGAAAATGCATGTTGTTGCAGTACCTGTTGCTCTGTGTTTAACTAGCAATGCTTTAATGACCATCAGGTAAGCTTGTCTGAGATTGTAAGATGCACGCAAGATTTAATAAGTATACTGTTAAAGAATTACCAACACTGAAAGCCTTTTTGCTGTTACCATGCCGAGAATATTTATATAACTAGATAGCTTATAAACCTGGGTATTGAAATGCATATGACAGTATTTGTAATAAAGGACAGGATTACAGTATTTTCAGAAGTTCATTACATTTGTTGGAGACTTACAGTCATCTTTGCAGGCTTTACATGTAAACTAAACAAAATGCAAATCTGTCATGTGTGGTCCATAACCTGTGCAGTAATTATCTTGAGCTTGTTTCTTGTTTGCTGTTCATTTTTTACTTTGATCATGTTTTCCCCATGAAACAAGTAGATAGTTGTTGTTAGGCAGCAGGTCTTTTTTGGATAAGAAATATTTTTACAAGTGGAATTATCATAGAGATTGCTACTTTCAGCATGTTACTTGGTACTTTTATAAAGGTGAATATAAATTAATTAGAACTGCAGTGCAAGGAGAAGTGGTTTGAGTTGAGTGCTGCTTGTTTTTCTTATACTTGATTTTGACTGGCATTCCAGTAATGAATTTAAAAAGCAATTTCTTTTTTTCATGCCTCACAACCTTTTTGTTTCCATCTAGCTATTAAGTAAGCTGTCATGCAGCCAATACATTGAAATATTTTTTTTTCTTCTACACTTCATTTTGTGTTGATTGGACTCTCATAATAATGGTTTCTCACCCAGGGAAGCGTATTTAATTAAAGTCCCAATTTTTTGCATCTTTTAGCATAGTTCCACCCCTTTCTAGTTGACCTCATTCAACTGTCTCCTGAAGCCCCTGTTGATGTGAAGTCACCAGCCACCAGTGTCTTGGAAGTGTGTTGTATTTGTATTGATTTTATTCATGTGTATTGATTTTATTTATAGGGGTGGGAAGATGACATAATGGTTAAGGTGCTTACCTTAAAGACACAAGGTGCAGGGTTTGATTCTCACATGGGGTAACTGGCTAGGCTTCAAATGATCCAAAAAGGGCAGTTAGCCTAGTACTAATCTATGAACCTGTGAACCTGTTTAAGTTGGAGAAGCTTTATGTATGATTAGCCTAGCCTATGCCCTTTGACAAGTTTGTATGAAATGTCAGTTGCCGGTGTTTTAATTTATATGATACTTTTTTGACGTGCTGGTTAATTCAGTGAATGTTTACTAAGTGAGTGTTTTATATTGTCCTTGTTAGTGTAGTACTGTGCTGTAATAATTTGCTCTGTACAGCTCTATACACTGTGTTATTCTGATTTTCTGTCATTGTGTCTCCTGCTAAACTTATTTTAACACCTTTATTGAATTATCATTTAAGATACTTGCAAACATACATTTATAGAAAAGAAAAAAAAACACTGTTAGCATGTTCACAGTTACAAACATACTACGCATACATGCTTTTATACAATTATCATCACCCTACGTTACATAATTGCTCAGTTCCTGCTTTCCCTTAAACCTCCTTTACAACATTATTCTGCATGCATTTTTCCCACAATTTATACTTTTTTTCTATGTAGTTTGCTCCTACCCTTTTCTAAAGATCCTACTTCCAGTCTTTTATTTTTTGTTACAATATTCACTGCTTTCATATACAGTTGGTTTAGACTTTGATTTATACTTTATAGTAATTAGTTTTTTTGGCAGTCACCAAAATTACATTTAACAAGGCCTTGCTATTAAATTATTAAGGCAGTTTAGATCATGTATCCCAGCTGAAAAAAATAATAATAATTTGCTTGGTTACATCCATTTGCTTACCCAATATTTCCGACAGAGTACACTGTAGGGAATTTTTAAAGTCTGCCAACTCATTGCACTCTCACAACATATGTCCCTATTTGCCTCTTTCTTTCCCATCACATTTCCAACATTTGTAATCTACTGAGAAAATATAGTTGGAGTCTGCTTGGTGTATAAAATACTTAAGCAAATACCTCCAAGCAAAAATCCTAAATCATCCAGACTTTGTTGTGTAATTGGGAGATATAAGTATGTCCTCCCATTGTTTCCTTGTGAATTGTTTATATAATCTCACTTCCCAGTCTTTTCTAACCTCCTCTGATATTTTATATGCCTTGCTAATTATCCATTTTTTAACAGCAGCTTCTGTTCCAGATTAGCACAGTCGATTTCTTAACCAACCACTGTAATATAATTTTGCAGTTGCCAAAAGATTGGTTTTACTCAATGTTTGTACCACTTCCAAAAAAAAACTGGGAGTAGCAGACTACACCAACTGCTAGACAATATCACTGGTCAGTCATGCCAGCAAAATATTCTTGCAAACAAGCATATTACTCTGTCAGCAGAATGAGAGCTAGCCTTAGAACAGATGAGATTCAGGAACAGTGTTGGTAGTAGAGACAAAGTGTTAAATCTTTAAATGATCCTGGAGAAAGCAAAAGAATTCTGTCAGCCAATGTTTATTGGTATTTTTGGTTATAAGAACACCTTTGTATGAATCATTGTAAGTCTTGAAATGTATTAAAGCATATCAGTATTAACAATTGCTTCATTTTGAGTTAACAGAAACCCTTATATACACACCAAGAACCTGTTCTTCATAACCCTTTCAAGTGAAAAAAGGGGTATGGCAAGGATGCTTAATGTCACCTGTGTGTTTCAAGTTGTGTAATGAGGAAGTGATGCTAAATTCAGTGGATGACTTGGGTACAGTTAAAGAAACGTCAGCATGAATCACTTCCAAGTAAGTGTTGGGAATGTTAGTCATTTATGCTGTGCAAACAATTTTGCTTACACATGCTGTGTCACCAGGAGATTTATAACAGCTAGTAGGTAAATTAGTTGAAGTCTGAAGTGACTCTTTCCTTGAAATAAATAGCAAGAAAACAAAGATAAAATGGCATAACACAACAACAACAAAAAAAACTTTAATATATATTGTAGAAGGCATCTTGAGCAAGTTAGTACTTTTAAATACTTAGTTGTCAACATTAACCAAGATTACAGCAAAGAAATTTGGGCCAAGTTGCTCACCCAGCTGTGGTAAGATCTTAGTCAAATGAAAGATACTGCTCAAACATTGTCACTAAAATCTTAGTCAAATGAAAGATACTGCTCAAACATTGTCACTAAAATCAGGGACAGTTGAGAGGTACTTGCAGTGCAGTGTATGGGTGTGAGAGATGGATATTGAAGAAGGAGAGAATGTCCAGAAGATAAAAGATGTTTGAGATGCATGAGTATTGTTACATTTTGAAGTTTGTGTAACAGAAAATTGTTTGAATTAATTGATTCTGAGAGTGCTTCGGACAGGATGTCATCTTATAAATGTGTCATGTCACAAGAGAAGGAAAATTGCCAGCATTGATTTTACAAAACATAGTGACATGAAAGTTTTCAAGAGAGTAACAGAAACTAAGGTGGACAGACATTAAAGAATGGACTTAAATGTAGCTGGTGGCTTGTAGTTTAGTAGAGCTAGACAGAGATAAAAAAGAGAATTATATTGTTTCATGTACTTTGATTATCTGTGACTCTCAGACTTGAGGAAGGAAGAACTACAGTTATGTGTTGCTGCCAAGAGAAGTATTTCCCTTCCAGTCAGAGGGTTCTTGGTTACCATTCCTAGTCACTTAAGCACGCCTTACTTGTCCTTTAATTTGTTTTAACATTTTTTTTCTTCCATAGAAGCAATGCATGGCTCCTTTTATGTTGCAGGTCTGCTTCTTGATTGAGTACTAAACGTTAAACTTCTTAGGAAGGTAGCAGTTCTTCATGTGATATAAATATCGTATTAGAAAAGATGATATTTCACCTTTTATGGCAGCTTTTTTTTTTAAACTCTTATCCTGATACTAGATTAGTTGTTGCCAATAACTTAACCCAGAAGGCTAACAGAATGTTAAGTCTTTGTATGTTCTTTGACCAGCACAACCTGTCAAAGGGCAAAGTAGCTGTACTTTCCAGTTCTTTCTGTATGAGAAAGATGTTTGATGTTGCACTAAATCAGAATATTGAGAAAGATGATGCTGGTTGCGGCAGTTACTTTTGCTACTGCCCCTTAGTCTGAAAAGCATTTTTTTTTTATTTTGAATGGTACTTTCTTCCACATAATGCAACAACTTTGAACTTGATTATGTTGAATAGGGTGGTGCCGGAATTTGCCCCACTCCAGCTTGAACAGCAGTTAAGATTGCACTTCATGTACATTTGTTTTCTAATTTGCCATTTCATTCACAGTCTTGACATGGAACCAAATAAAAAAAAAAATGATCTCACTCTGTAACATAGTGGGAAAGGGTCTATACTGAGTCCCTGACACTTGTGTAGCCAGGAAGGGAGGGAGAGGAGAGAGGGGTGTGACCTGCTCACCTCTCCTAGGGTAGAAGAGCTGGTTGCAGGCATTCAGGGAGCACGTCGGAAAGTATGAGCTCTGTTATGGAGCCCAGGAAAGCCACTTCCCATTTGCCAGGTTTGGAGGTGGTATTGCTTGCTGGCAATGTCCATTGAGGGAATGAAGAATGACCAGTCCAGTTAACCCATTGCATCTCCCCCTTCCTCTTTTTAGCCAAATACTTGCAGGGAGTTAGGGCCATAAGGAAGATCTTTGAACCAGCCCTGCTGCCTTTATTAATGATGGCCCTTTTCTGCCAACTCTCTTGTTTAATAATAAAGGAACAAAAGGCTCAATTAGCTGAGGCACATCTGTGATTGCTAGGCAGACCGGGTGCAAAAAAAAAAAGATTACCTTTTTGTATGTTCAGTATGAAACCTCAGAGACCTCAAAAGAAAACTTCTGAAGTGTATCTTTAGAACTTAACCCATTAAGAACATTATATACTGTCCTCATTTTTCTTCTTAATGAAATAAAAACTCCTATAAGAAGACAAGTTTCTCACTTGCTTGACTGCTGTGTTGAATTCTGCAGTACTTTATGGACCCATTAGTATTCATTTAGCAGGGGAATTGCTACCTCTGCAGATCTTTAGAGAAGTCCTGGCAGGATTCATCAGTTTAGATGCTTCATGGTCTTCATTTACATTAAAAATAAAATTGCAGTCTAGAGTGCCATTCCTAGGCAAGCAGGTATGCTACAGCAGCAGTCATCAGAAGATTTCTGGGGGAACCCCCACCCATCCATCAAATATTGCAATAAATTAATGGAGAGACATTGTAGTACACTTATGTGCTGATCTCAATATAACTTCAGATGAGTAACAAAACTCCTGTTTCTCTTGTAGTTGCTCACAACTGCTTTCATTTTTGTGTTACATTTCATAGGCTTTTATATCTTTTATTTTCTTTGAATTTTCATGTGGTTGAATTGTGGTGTACCTGTTTGAATACTGAAATGGTCTTCTTTCAGCTTTTCCCGGTTAGGGGTCGCCACAGCAGAATTCCGGTCTGCTAATGATTGGCAGTGGATTTTTACGGTGCCGAGTTCCCAGCCCGACGCCCAACCTTCAAAGAAGGCACACCCATTCACGCACGCACCTACCTTGCATGTCTTTAGACGTCATTCGACCATGGGGAGGACTTGTAGACTCCACACAGAAGGTGCTCCAGCCGAGAATCAAATGGGAGAACCTCTTGCTGTGAGGCGACAACGCTAACCTCTGCACCACCGTGGCCCTTTGAATATTGAAATGGTAATACAGCCTAACAAGCCTAGCATGCAGATCAAGAGTGAGGAACGTAAACATCTGAAAAAAGGTACTATGCATCTTAGTCCGGACATACAGTAATATTATATAATGATAGCCTGATGTGTGAAGCATATTCATATGGTTTACATTTTTCAAAAAGAAATCTGTATAAGCCAAATTGCTAGAGCTGTTAGAGAGTGACCTTAAGCATTCACTGCTAAACTGCACCATGAGTTTTTAGTATTTCTGTCATTCTGATATATTTGTGTTTCATTTTAATTGAAATAATGGATTTGACAGACATGGATTAAGATTTCTCACTGCAAGCCTGGGTGAGCATTCACTTATGCTTGTTAAAATGAATGACATCTAAGACAGATAGTAGGAAGTTTTGCAGAGAGGGGTCATGTACTGCATGAGAAACTTGAGAGACACAACTTTTTTTCTTTACAGAGGCAATGCCCTGTGTATAATAGCTGACCAGATAAAGTGTTGTCAGTCATCCACTACTACTCCAGTCTCTCAATCACTTGTGTATTGTATTTTGTATTAGTATGTATCGCATTTCCTTACAAGACAAAATAAAATGAAGTGAATAGATGCCATTGTTTGGATAGGCTTTGATGAGTACATTATTTTTCGTAGCATCACATTTATGCATCCTTTGGTAGTTTTCAAAAATCATGCAAGTTCCATCACTTATAAATTAATAGATTAATAAGACTGTTCATGTAGATCAGTAATTTTGAGGAGTACATTTATTTTTGTTGTTCTTATCAGACGTAGTATTATATTAGTTGTGCTCATTTGCCTGGCACATGTCTATAATCACCTCTTTTCGTTTATAATTAGGGATATGACAACTCAGAGAGCAGTGTTCGAAAAGCATGTGTGTTTTGCCTTGTTGCTATACATTCAATAACTGGAGATGATCTTAAACCACATCTTAGCCAGTTAACGGGTAGTAAGGTAAGGTTAATTATTATATTCGTTCAAGAGAATACTCAAATATTCTTTAAACTTTTTGCTGCTTCTGTGTCTTAGTTTTGAATTGTTGCCAGGAGTGATTGCTTCTGTTTTTTTGAGCTTTTTTACACATCTGATTATTTTGTGTGCGTGTGTGTGTGTGTGTGTGTGTGTGTGTGTGTGTGTGTGTGTGTGTGTGTGCATCTGTTTTATTTTTTCCCTTAACTATCCCTGATGTTCATCATGCATACAGCTGCAGTCGTTACAGATGGGGTTACCTGCCGTCAGGCGGGTCCTCGGTCGGCCGAATTCCAAAGTCTAGGTCCGGCATCGGTTGTCGTCGCTTCTTCCCTGACGTCAGTGTGGCAGGGGTACAAAAGAGGCAACCAACGCCATTTTCTTCAGTCTTTCTTGCCGCGTGGTGCCCGAAGCAGAAGCAGTTCGCAAGCATAGCCGGCCTTAGGCATAGGCCAACTAGGCGGCCGCCTAGGGCGCCGGTCTTGCAGGGGCGCTTTTCCAGTATTTATTTGATGTAGATAGACCAGCATGGGGGCACCAGGTAGTGTGGTGGGGGGCACCATGGAGCCCTTTTGCCTAGGGCCGCTCCTGTTCGCAAGTGCCGGTTGGCCAGCTCCTGAGATTTACGAAAGTATTTCAGCCGAAGTCTTCTTTAAAGCTAAGTACCCCATTGGGGAATCTTTTCTTGCCTTAGACCGATGTCAGACAAAGTTAATAATTGCATTTCTTGTGGAAGCAAATACCGCATAAGGATTTCCATTCTTTCTGTATACCTTGCTTAGGGCCAGACCACGACGTCTCGGCCTGCCGTTTTTGTGCTAGGTTCAACAAGCGCACTATTAAGCGCCGGGCGGAGTTCGCCCTTCATTATTTTGGCAAAAAATGTAATTATATCATGTCGTCGGATACACCGACACCAGTTTTAAGCAAAAGACGCAAAGACAAGGACCGACATCCGAGGTCTGCACCGAGTACTGAGACCTCGCTTAGGCCGACTACCGGTTCTCCGGTTCTCAGCGAGGCGCCTACGCAGTCCCTGACTACCGATGAAACTATTTTACCGGTGACTTCAGTACCCGAGGTCGCAGGCTCCTCGGTCTCCATTCTCACTGCAGATACCGACGCCACTCTTGGCGGGGAAACTGAAAATTTAGTGAGGCCTGCCACTTCTGAAGGCGTCTTCAGGCCTTCCAACTTCTCTATTAAATCCTTCACTAAATCTAAAGCTGCCATGAAAACTAAAAAAACAGGGTCCTCAGACTTCCTCTCAAGGCCCCATGCCTAAAAAGCAGATGCTTAAAATGGCTGAGGATTTGATAACTCTCATCGGGGGTTCTCAACCCCCCTCTGACAAAAGACCCAAATTGGAGGAAGACTACCCTTCCTCAGACCAGGCTTCTATTACCTCAGACCATTCTGAGGATCAGGATTATGCCTATTCCCCTTTTGAAGACTCTGATGCTGAGGAGTCTATTCCCTCAGTCTCTCCCCCCCCCCCCTGAGGACTACTCTTTTGGGGAAACCCTGTATGCATTGAGGGAGCACTTCCACTGGGAAGGCCAAGATTACTCAGATTCCAAGAAAAGGCTCAGGGAATTTCTACTGCTCCCCCAGCATAGGCCCCTGGCTATCACTCCTGTTTTAGATATTTTGGATGATGTGTACGCAGAAGCCAGTCTTAATCCAGATTCTTTACCTCCAGCCCCTGTTAAACCAGACAGGTATTACCGGGTTCCTGATTCTCACCAGTTCCTTTATAAAAGCCATACTGCTGACCCAGAAATAATTTCACAGGGTCCCAAGGGAATAAAAGCTTCTACTGCTAAAAACCCTTTACCTTCAGAGAGAGATTCCAGAGCATTAGAAAGGTGGGGGGAAAAGGTGTATACATCTGCCACTTTAGCCATGAGGGCATTAAACTGTCGATTTCATATGTTAAAGTACCAACAGTTTTTGTTATCTCAGCTGAAAAGCAAAATGACACAAACAGAACAACCAGATTTGAAAGAGTTGCAGGATTTGTTGCATGGAGCAGAGCAAGTGGGTAAACATACCTTGCAGTGTGGTTTTGATGCTTTAGAGGCCTCATGTAGAGCTGCTGTCACGGGGTCTGTTATACGTAGACATGCTTGGCTCAAAGAGCAAACCTTACCAGATCATGTCAAAGCAAAGTTATTAGATGCACCACTTCAAAAAGATGTATTGTTTGGTGTTAAAGCTGAGGAGGTACTAAAGAAAATGGAGGAAAAAGCGAAATCTATGCAAACAGTGAAAGATTTCTTGCAGGTGCAACCTCCACGCTTCAGCAGAAACTGGCCTTCAAAAAATTGGTCCTTTCCAGCCACGGACAGACCTCAAAGGGGCAGATACAGACGCCCCAGGGGTAGAGGACTACCTCAAGGATCTTACAGAGCTAGACAGTGGCAAGCACCAGCCCTAAGAGGTGAAGAAGATAGATCACAGTCATTTAGAAAACAGACACAATGACTTCCCCCTATGCCTGCCAAACAAAGCTTTAATGGCAGCACCTTTGGGTGGAAAACTGGCATTATTTTCAAAAAACTGGCACATTGTTACAAAAGACAAATGGATTCTGGACATTATAGACAGAGGCTACAGGTTCCACTTTCACACCCTTCCAAAAATGAGAGGCTTGCCAAACCTGCCACAACATCAAAGGGCAGAGGCACAAAGACAAATTTCCGCTCTCATGGATATGAAAGCGATTGAAGAGGTACCTGCAAAAGAGCAAGGTCAAGGTTTTTATTCCAGACTATTCCTGGTACCAAGGAAAGACAAAGATTGGAGACCCATCTTAGACCTATCCTTCCTAAACACATATCTACAGGTGCCAAAATTCAAGATGCTCACTTTACAGCAGCTTCTTCCCATGCTGGGCAAGGAGTCTTGGCTGGTAACATTGGACCTCAAGGAGGCATACCTGCATGTCCCTATCAGACAAGATTGCAGAAGATACCTCAGATTTCTTGCAGGTTCAACCCATTACCAATTCTCTGCATTGCCCTTTGGCTTAACTACTGCGCCCAGAGTGTTTACGAAATGCCAGGCATCAGTAATTGCCTTCTGCTGACAACGACAACAAGGAATACAAATCTACCCATATCTGGACGACTGCCTGATCCAAGTGGACAGCAAGGACATTCTATTGCAGCATCTGGCGTTTGTAATAACACTGTTAAACTACCTGGGATACACAGTGAACAAAAAGAAATCAAAACTAATACCTTCTCAACAGATAATTTTCCTGGGTGCCAGCTTAAATACAACCACCCAGATGGCCTACCTAACGCCAGACAAACAAGGGCAACTGTCTCAATACGTTAACAAAATGGCAATTTTCACCAGACTAACTGGAAGGAAAGTCCTGCAGGCTCTGGGATTCATGGCATCTTGCATCCTACTAATACCATGTGCAAAGCTGCATATGAGGAAACTACAATGGTACCTAAAAAACTTCTCAACACAGCCACAGCTTATACCACTCATTCCATGCCTTCAAAAGGAATTTTTGTGGTGGGCTCAAGCATGTCAAAGAAACTCAGGTCTCCCTTTCTGTGTACCTCAAGCAACTCAAATCATCACAACTGACGCCTCAGACTACGCCTGGGGAGCACACATGGCAGATCAGTGCATTCAGGGAAAATGGTCCCAAAAAGAGAAGCACCTACACATCAACCAAAAGGAGATGCTAGCCGTGCAAAATGCTCTTATGACCTTCAGAGACCTACTGCATCCAGGCCAGCTATTGATAAGGACAGACAACACCACAGTCATGTGGTACATAAACAAACAGGGGGGACCTCATTCATACCCCATGTGCAGGCAAGCCATGACCCTATGAAACACAGCACTGGAATTACAAATTCAACTACAGGCACAATTCCTGCCAGGGAAGGAAAACACACTGGCAGACAACTTAAGCAGAAATATGACAGGCCCACACGAATGGAAATTGCATCCTCAAGTCTTCTCAAAGATAACTCAGGCATGGGGACAGCCAGACATAGATCTATTTTCTACCCACAGAAATTACCAGTTGGAAAAATTTTGTTCAAGGACCTATCACCACAGGCCTGGAAAGTGGACGCACTCTCTTTCAATTGGACATTGACAGTCTATGCCTTCCCGCCTCTTCCTCTACTGACCAAAGTTCTTTTAAAAGCCAGAGCAGAGAGCCAGAGATGATTCTCATTGCTCCAGACTGGCCACGACAACACTGGTATCCTCTCCTAAAGAGCCTGACACACTCCCCACCATGGATCCTACCTCTAGTCCCTCTTCTGTTGTCCCAGCACAACTACAAAACCCTTCATAGCCAGCTCAAAACCCTAAATCTAGCTGCATGGAGAATTCCTTAATTTTCCAACAGACTCTCCTCTCCAAGGAGGTGCAGGATGTCATCTTGGAGGCCAGAAGACCCTCTACTAGAAAAGCCTACTCCGCCAAATGGAAACTATTTTGTTCCTGGAATCAGGAAAAGGGCCAGAATCCTTGGGTAATAAATATACCTCAAATTTTACAGTACCTAGCTGAGATGTTAAACAGTGGCCTTTCCTTCTCCTCCATCAAGATCCACGCTTCAGCCATTTCTGCACAATACAGTACAGATCCTCCTTTATTCTCACATCCTCTATTAAGGCAGTTCCTCAGAGGGGCAAAAAATATAAACCCCCCCCCGGAAACCACCAGTCCCAGCTTGGGACCTCAACTTCATATTGGAAAAGCTGACCCTGCCTCCCTTTGAGCCGGCTTCTTCAACAGAGCTACAATACTTGTCATGGAAAACCGCCTTTCTTCAGGCTATTACCTCAGCACGCAGGGTTTCGGAACTACAGGCCCTCATGGCTGTGCAACCATTCATCATTTTCCATCAAGATAGAGTTTCCTTACGAACCAACCCTACCTTCATGCCAAAGGTAGTATCCAGTGTAGCTTTGAATCAGGCTATTCATTTACCTACCTTTTATCCAAATCCACAGAACAAAGGGGAGACTACTACATTCCTTGGACACTCACAGACAACTTTGTTATTACTTGGACAGAACAAAGCCATTCAAGAAATCTGAGCAGCTCTTTGTGTCCTATGCTACAGGTGCTCAAGGAAAGGCTATTTCCAAACAGACTATTTCAAAATGGATAGCCCACTGCATACGCTTTTGTTATTTATTTCATGGAAAATCTGTGCCTGTATACATCAGATCCCACTCCACCAGGGCTACAGCTACCTCTGCAGCTTTCCTCAGGGGGGTCCCTACCAAGGACATTTTGGAAGCAGCTACTTGGAGTTCAGTGCACACTTTCTCCAAGCACTACCACCTTCCACTATACTCAAAATCAAGAGCGGGCTTTGCCACAGCAGTCCTGCAGGGCATCCTCGCCCCTCCTAGTTCCACTTAGTGCCTACCACCCTTCCTTAGCTTTGGGATTCTACCCATCTGTAATGACTGCAGCTGTATGCACGATGAACACAGTACAGTTTTGTACCTACCATAAATGTAGATGTTCGAGTGCTCATACAGCTGCAGTCCAGGTTACCCTCCCTCCATCCCCTCTTAGGACAGGCCTTATGACAAACACCTTTATCATACAACCTATTTGGGGGTATTCTTTTATGGTGTATTTGCTTGCAACTACTGTTTTTTGATTGATCTACATTGCATGTTTGCATAATATTATGTTTTGCCTTCCTTCTGGGGGCACCTGACATCTGGGGCAAGAAAAACTGAAGAAAATGGCGTCGGCTGTCTCTTTTATACCCCTGCCGCACTGACGTTAGGGAAGAAGCGATGACAACCAACGCCGGACCTAGACTTTGGAATTCGGCCGACCGAGGACCCGCCTAATGGCAGGATAACCCCATCTGTAATGACTGCAGCTGTATGAACACTCGAAC